>NC_071107.1:26735000-26890000 GCF_024256425.1 Clarias gariepinus
GTACAATTTTATGTTTGAAAACTAAATGTTACTTTAAATATTGCAGTCTAAATAGCACCATGTTTATAATATCTTTCATAGATATATGAATACATTAGTGTCAGCCCATATAATGGAATTTTATGCATTCATTCTTTTTGCTGCAAATGTATGATTGACCAGTCCTGTAACCAAACTTTTTCTTGTTCAGTCATGTTTATAAGTGTGTGTGCCAGCAATATTCAGAACAACTTTACAGTGACCTGATATGGAAGATAACATCTCACTTACAGAAATTGTGCTTAGAATTGCAGGTATGTGTAAATATGTATTCAAATGAAGATTATTTTGTGTGAAAAGCGTTCTTATTTTCTTAGGACTTTAGGAATCATTTCAGCCATTACTTGGTAATATAACTAAAATATTCTCCTTTCATTTTTTTAAGGAGAGCCGACCTGAAAGTTTTGTCGAAAACTTCAATCTTTCTTTTAATCAGTACATGGCTGCAATTCAGTGCATCGTTCCTGTTTTCACTTATATGGTAATTTGTTCTTTTGTTTGGTCCATATTAAGACAACAGAAAATAAGTGATTTATCGTGCGTGCATGGCTGTACTGTAGGTTTTAGGCACATGCAAATAAATTCTGTAGATTAAAGATTTCTTCAAAAAAATAAAGCCCAGTAAACAGCAATGAAGCACAGTCTTGGAGTGACGAAGCTTTGAGGAACTTTTAGTGTCAAGTACAATTTGTACAGTTTTATACAGAAATAAGCTAGTCAATTTTACCTGAGACTGAAAACTGTGACATGCAAACTAACCATTACACATATGTCACCACCATTTTTATTTATTTATTTTGCTGTATGTGCTGTGCTGCCCCTTGCAAGATGCTGCCCATACACATTGGGTTCTGTTTTCTGGCTCAGAGAGAGACAATTCACCACTGTATCTCCTGAGAGAAACAAATATTTTTTGCATTGTAAACTGATCAGGCTATTATGCAATTTTATTTTTAGATTCTTTTAGATTTTAGATTTTTAGTCTTAACCCCAGGGCCTAACATTTTTTAGCCAAACTCTGGTTAAATGTTTTGGTAGCCAAAGTTTTTAATTCCTATTACTAGTCTTTTTAAATTAAATTACAAAACAGTAACTTTTCATAATATTAAAATTTTTAGATGTATATGCACTGTGCACTGTACTGTATATGTTTCTATTTATTTATTTATTTATTTTTAGAACAAGTTCTACATTGAAACTAAGTTGAATAGAGACCTGAAGGATGACCTCATGGACCTTTTCTCAGCTCATGTGGCAGAGAAACATATTAGTATGTTAATATGTAAGTTAATTTTTTTACATATACTGTTTTAATAATGACTTTCTTTCTAGTAGCTGTAAACTGTTTAGCCACCTTATGCTAAAGCCACCATGCTATGCTAACATTGTCATTAATCATCATTCAACTATTAAGCACCCGAATATTTGCTTAATAGTTGAATGATGATTAATGACAATGTTAGCATAGCATGGTGGCTATCCTTATTTTTTTAGACCAGTTCTGTAGGCATTTCCTGTCCTGTTTTTTTGTAGCCCTGCTGCTTAGTTTTTCCATAGTGCATTTGTTTTTATTTTGTTATATATATTGCTCACTTTGATTAACACTATACTATAAAGATGTTTTGATTGGATAACCTGGTTATTCAGTATATTCAGCTGGTTTTATTTTATTGCCAAATAATGTGGCTGATCCTAGACTTGACTAATTAAAATTTCCCCAGATTATAACTCTTTCTCTAGAGGCTTGTGCAATTGGCACTTTACATAATTTGTGGAATTTGCTTCATGTGCTCCCCTTCTTACCCTGGAAGGGGATTCACTGGAATACAAAAAACCTGAGCTTCCACTATATCCCACTATATTTCTTTAAAAAGGTGGATGGATCACCACTGTCCCTCAAGGTTTTGTCGGAGATTTTTATTCTTCCACTTGTTAATGCTGCCTAGTTTAAAACAATTAACAAAAGCTGTATCTCTAGTTAAAAGAACCAAAGTACGACACAAATTTTATTTGTAACATACACAGTCATACTGTGCATTTCACTGCAGTACGATATGCAGTGAAATGCTTATACAACCGCCAGTGACCTTAAAAAAAACGTAAGAAATAAATATGGATAAAGAGAAATGTGACTAGTAAAATAAACTATACAAATAAGGGCATAATAAAAATATTACAAAATATAGAAATATAGGGAAAAAAGTATATATATAAATTGTGAAAGTGGCAATGGTTGTGCAAATATGCATAAAAAATTACTTATTAAAGTGTCTTGTGCAATGGTCCAGAATGAAAATATAAATATGTAGTGCAAGTGTGTAATGTTGGAAGTTTAAAAAGATGTTATTAGTCCTGTGTGGTGGTGATTAAGAGACCTTATCGCCTGCGGGAAGAAGCTCCTTCTCAGTCTCTCTGTGTTGGCCTTCAGGGAGCGGAATCGCTTCCTAGACCGCAACAGAGAGAACAGTCCGTTGTTGGGATGGCTGAGGTCCTTTACAATCTTCCTGGCTTTGGTCCAGCACCGCTTGCTGTAGATCGAGTGCAGTTCAGGGAGCTCGGTGCGGATGATGCGCTCAGCTGTTCGCCTGAGCACCTTAGAGGGCAGTCTGAAGTCTCTCAAGCGTCTGAGGTGGTAGAGGCGCTGTCGGGCCTTTTTCACCACGGTGTTGGTGTGACAGGACCATGACAGGTCCTGCGTGATGTGAACACCGAGGTATCGAAGCTGTCCACTCTCTCCACTGGGCTCTCGTTGATGACAGAGGTCTGGTAGCTCCTCTCCTGCTTTGTACTAAAGTCCACTGTTAGCTCCTTTGTCTTGCTGACGTTCAGGAGGAGATTGTTCCTCTGGCCCCAGTTCTTTAGATTTCCAATCTCCTCTAGGTAGGCCGACTTATCATTGTTGGTGATCAGGCCCACCACGTCAGTGTCGTCAGCAAACTTGATGATGGACATGTGTGCCTTTCCTAATTATGTCCAAAGACTACAGTTTGGCACGAATGGACTCCAATTAATTTGTAGAAGTACTGTAAAGACCAAGACCAGTACTATCAAAGACCATTGGTGGGAGTAGGATGCACCAAAGCTTAACAGTCAAAACAGAAGGTCTAAATACCTTATATGAGATATTTTATTCTTTATTTTTTTTTCAATTACCAAGCTCCTGTTTTTAGTTCGTCATTGTGTAGTATTGTGTGTAGAATGATGTGTGGGAAAATGATTTGAAAAAATTTTAAGATTAGTTGGAAACCTTAAAAATTGTTGGAAATTGTGTGTGTGAAAACTTTGGGGCTGTAATTAAAAGTAATAATACACAAAAAAGCAGTGCCCTTTACATATGTAATAAATATAAACTCTTCATATTCTCATCACTGCATTATAATTTAGAGCAGTTTTTATGGTATCTGCGTTCAGTGCAGTGAAAACTGCAATTAAATGCTTTCTGTAAAATATTAATAGGGACTTTTTTTATGTGTAAAAATCTCAGGAATTAAAAAAAAAAACTCAAATCATCTAATTTTATAGCAAAAACTATGTCATGGCTAAAGTCACCATCACAAGTTTACATTATTGTGATATTTCAAATAACATGCGGCGATTGCCTGGACAGTTCCCTAACACTCCACAGCAATGTTATGGATTGTTCTCCAACGATCATCATGCACAAGTTGCCAAATAGTTTTGTCACTTCCTGATCTCTCATCCTCCAGTGATGTTTCTCCCGCTCTTGAGGTGGAAAACACCTCGAGCGAATAACTCATTGCAGCATTGCGGTAAACTTGCCGAATTGTGTCAAACGTCTCTGTGGCAGATTCGCCCTGATTTTCACACAGAAATTCTCGTTCGCTCTTTGTTCTAACTTGCTGAGCATGATGAAATGGCAGAAATGGTAATGCATGTGGTCAGAATAGCACATGCAACAGATGTTGAGCTTGTTGGAGAATGAGTTCTTCTGGTAACTTTGTCACACTCGCCACTTTCTATTTTTATGCAAATCTCAGGAGCATACATCAGGTTTTTTGTTTCCATCTGAATACTGGTCTGTCTTGTACAATATTTCTTTTTTTACAGCCATGCATATATATATATATATATATATATATATATATATATATATATATATATATATATATATATATATATGGAAGTATATATAATATATATATATATATATATATATATGGAAATACTAAAGAAAATTGCTAATAATTATGCAGCCATGATAAACATATATAACACATTTGGTACAGCATATAATATGGTGCCTAAGACTTTTGCACAGTACTGTATATAAAGTAGCTCTCTCTGTCTGTAAATATAAAATATGTGCACATGGTCATAATTAAAACCCTTGTTAGTGTGGCTCATCAGAAGAAAATACTTCAATTTGTTAGGGAACATAAAGATTGGACTTTAGAGTAAAGCAAAAGGGCTATTTGGTCTGATGATTTCAGATAGACCCTATTCCAGAGCGATGGGAGTCAGGGATCAGTGTAAGCAGGGAAATGCATGAAATGATGCACCCATTATATGTGGCCACTGTAAAAGACTCTGAAGCCAATGTTATGATCAGGTTTTGCTTTAGTTGATGAGATCTTCTTGGAAAGGTTATTTTTTCTGGTATACCAATTTTTACCAATGCTTTAATTATCATGTTATGTTGCCTGATGTTGCCTGCTAGATAACTTGTTAAACTTTTTCAAATTAACAAGTAATGTCACTTCATCCCACATTTTCTGATTAAATTTATTAATTTGAACTTGTACAGGTGCAGAAATCTATCATGTATGTAAACACTGTTTGTATTTGTTTTAATACCTTTCCTTAGCTCTCCTTACGAAATCTGATGCCATGCCATTTCAGATTAAACCATCAACCATGGCAAGTGTGGTAAAAGGCCTTTATGCTCTGCGGCCAGGTGAGAATACTGTACTTGTTGTTTTTTTATGTTTATTTACTGTATGTTCATTTATGTTTAAAGTAATGTTACATCTCATTTAGAAAACTCCCTACACCAAAAAAACACCAAACCTACCTCACCTACTTAACCCTGTCAATGTAATGGAAGTGAAGAGTAAGATTAATTAATAAAGAAGCTGCATCACTCTTTAACATCTATTGATATCTAATCAACATGTTAACAATGCAACATGGTTCACACCATAATGAACTGCAGTAGAAGTTCCTTCTACTGCAGTCCATTATTAAACCCCCCACCTTTTTTCCATTCACAAGGTCTATAAATGCCCTGTTTTACACTAACATACAGTATAATTAGAAATATTGTTTGTTTGTTTTTGGTGACTTTGGTGAAGTTCAGATCATATGTTCATGCAGAAAACCAGAAAACTGCATAGTTCACATACATTTTCTAATTACTTTATTGCATGTCTCAAAAGTCAGCAAATACTAAAAAATGAATGGCCTCTGTGTATACACACCCTGACAAAAGTCTTGTCACCTATTCAAGTTGTACAGCCAATAATAGTGAACAACAAATAGTAACTTGAATTTTAGTTGATCATTTGGAATCAGAAGTGGCTTATATGAAAGGCAAAGGCCACTAGATTAAGCTTATTTTACCACATTAAAAATTAGCATGCCTTGATTTTTAATTATTTAATTATGACAGAAAATTCAGACTTTGCTTAGACAAAAGTCTTGTCACTTAACAGAAATAATGTACCGTACAGAAGGTCATGGTGACATAAAGTCATGGTGCAGTGGAAAAATAATTAATATTGTGTATGACTCCATTGAGCTTGTAGGACTGCATCCATACGTCCCACCAATGACTTTATTAATAAAGTCCTCTGGAATGGCAAAGAAAGCATTCTTGCAGGACTCCGAGTTTATTAAGATTTTTGATTTCATCTTCAATGCCTTCTCCTTCATCTTATCCCAGACATGCTCAATAATGGTCATGTCTGGTGACTGGGCTGGCCAATCCTGTAGCACCTTGACCTTCTTTACTTTCAGGAACTTTGATGTGGAGGCTGAAGAGCACCATCCTTTTGAAGAATTTACCCTCTCCTGTGGTTTGGAATGTAATGGGCAGCAAAAATGTCTTAATACCTCAGGCTGTTGATGTAGCAATCCACTCTGCAGATCTCTCTCACGACCCCATACTAAATGTAACCCCAAAGGAAACCCATCCTCATTTGGGTGAAACAGAAAGCAGGAAATGATCTGCATTTATACAGTGTGTTAGTTGGCAGGCAGTTCAGCTATAATAGTTGATGTTAATTGATGTTAATATGGAGTCCAGGTAGTTATTGAAGACTCAGGTAGACTTGTAGGAAGTTTCAGTCCTGAACTATCGAACTGTCAAGTCCCCAGAGAAACAGTTGCCAACACCAGTCGAGGCCAGAACCATCTTCTAGGTAGAGAGAATCATCCCCAGACACCAGACGCATCCCAAAGAGACACATGGGGCATCCATGTGACGAGATCTCCAACCAGAAGCGGGGAACCAGGATGGGTCAGACTTGGCAAATGCAACATGATTTTTTAGTTGTTTTCTGCTTAATGCTGGTTTTTGAACACTAATTTGGCCACTGTGTGAGAGAATTCAACAAACTGTTTTTGTAAATACAGGGGTTTCTGATGACCATTTTTTATGTAGCTCTGCTGCAGTTGAAAAAGGGCTTGCCCCGGACTGTCGAACCAACAAACTTTCCAAACTTTTCCAAACACAGTTGTCTTATGGGGTCTGCCTGACCTGGGCCTGTCATAAACTTCAGCTTCAAATCTTTTTCTTATTCTCTACACTTGACGTTTAGATACATTAAAAATGTCTGCCATCTCAGCAGGAGACTTTTCCTTCAGGCTTTTGATGATCAGCACTTTGCTCTGTGGTTGAATCTTTGGCATGCTGTCAGGTCAGGATGCATTTTAAGTTAAGGGTGGGTGTGCTGGAGTTCTTCTTCTACACACCTGGGAATGTGTTAATTACAGTATTTGTCACAGGTGACGCTCTAATCTGTGATTGCTTAGACAAAAGCAATGAATGCTTAGACAAAAATTTCCACATCTTCAAGGATTCAACCAACGTCTGACCTTTGCAAGATTTTATTTTAGGAAAATAAGCATGATCTAGAGGCCTTTGCCTTTCATATAAGCCACTTCAGATTCCAAATGATCAACTAGAAGTCAAGTTATTATTTGCTGTCCTATAACTTGGATAGACGACAAGACTTTTGTCAGGATGTGTACACTGCCATTGTCTACAAGAATGGCAAATACAAAATCATTCACCATTTCTGATGAAACAGAACTGATGATGTAAAGAAATTATTTCCTACTTTATTGCAATGATTGTTCTAGCGTGATTTTGAAAGACTGCTGATTTCAGATGACCCTAGACAAAAAAAGTGGAATAGTGTTAGGTCTGGTTCTGTTTACTTCTTTTCTTTCTTTTTAAGCTATTTGGGTCTGAAATAAAAAAACAAACATATGTATATTTACAATATCCACACACTTTTAGGCTACCATAAAAAAGGACACGTAATACTTTTTACTGTATAAAAGTTTACAATATATACACGGTGCACTTTTGTAAGGCTGAAGGATGGATAAATAATTAGAATTCTTTATTATTTTTCCTTTCAGATTGGTCTCAACTAGCCCCTAATCTGTTTTCAAAATTCATTCCCCAAATTCACTCTCCTGTTTTGGAGTCAGATCTGCTGTGTTACGCAGCTCAAGACAAGAAATTACAAATGGACCTTTTACTACATGGTTTTTCCAGGTAATGTAAAATACCAGTTCATGGTTTTGTGTGCTATTTGTTCTTGAGTATTATAGTTAAATATGGTAATGCATATACAATGTCTGTATGTAATGGCTCTAAGAGCTGTATGTAAAGAATTAGTTATACTTTAAATATTGTTCAACTATTGATAAAATATTGATGTTTAAATCTTTCATAACAAGTTTACATACTTTTACACTCCTCCTCTTATATATACTCAGAGTTTATAAGTCCTGATCATTAATTGAAAGGCTATTCCATAACTTTGAGATTTGTAAGAAAAAAAAGTTCTGCTGTAGTTTTCATAATACAAGATACAGCACTGGTAGTGTTCCATTTTGATTAAATATGAAATTAAAATATTCTATAAAACTACCAAATAAAATGATTGTGTATAGAGTTATTAAGAAACAATACAGTGCATGCTATGATAAGGACATATCTTCCTTTTCAGGGAATAAAAACTGTACCAATGTCAATTTTAAAATCTAGAATCCAGAAGATTCAAAATTGAAATGAATTTAAGAAGAGGCCTGAGCACTGCATAAGGCCATGCTTATACTGCATAAATACACTGGTGTGAAAAACTATTTGCCCCCTTCCTGATTTCTTATTCTTTTGCATGTTTGTCACACTTAAATGTTTCTGTTAAAAAAAACGTTAACTATTAGTCAAAGATAACATAATTAAACACAAAATGCAGTTTTTAAATGAAGGTTTACATTATTAAGGGTAAAAAACTCCAAACCTACATGGCCCTGTGTGAGAAAGTGATTGCCCCCCCTTCTTAAAAAAATAACTGTGGTTTATCACACCTGAGTTCAATTTCTGTAGTCACCCCCAGGCCTGATTACTGCCACACCTGTTTCAATCAAGAAATTACTTAAATAGGAGCTACCTGACACAGAGAAGTAGACCAAAAGCACCTTAAAAACTAGACATCATGCCAAGATCCAAAGAAATTCAGGAACAAATGAGAACAAAAGTAATTGAGATCTATCAGTCTGATAAAGGTTATAAAGCCATTTCTAAAGCTTTGGGACTCCAGCAAACCACAGTGAGAGCCATTATCCACAAATGGCAAAAACATGGAACCGTGGTGAACCTTCCCAGGAGTGGCCGGCCAACCAAAATTACCCCAAGAGCGCAGAGACAACTCATCCGAGAGGCCACAAAAGACCCCAGGACAACATCTAAAGAACTGCAGGCCTCACGCTGTAAAAGACTCATTGCAAGTTATCGCAAACGCTTAATTGCAGTTATTGCTGCTAAGGGTGGCCCAACCAGTTATTAGGTTCAGGGGGCAATTACTTTTTCACACAGGGCCATGTAGGTTTGGATTTTTTTTCCCTAAATAATAAAAACCATCATTTAAAAACTGCATTTTGTGTTTACTTGTGTTATCTTTGACTGTTAAATGTGTTTGATAATCAGAAACATTTTGTGTGACAAACATGCAAAAGAATAAGAAATCAGGAAGGGGCAAATAGTTTTTTACACCACTGTATTAAGTATAAATTTCTGAAAAAAAAAATCTATGAAACTTTTTTTTACATATTACACAAATTTAGTTATTGAAGTTATTCTAATGTTCTATTCTGAACGTCTATTTTTCCAGTTACCGTGGAACCTTGGTTTACGGACATAATTTCGTTCCAGAAGGGGGCTCATATTTAGAAACACTCGTAAATCAAAGCAAATTTTCCCATAATAAATAATGGAAACTCAAATTATTTGTTCCACAGCCCAAAAAAATAAATAAAAGAAATTAATTACAGTAATACAAAATATAAAGTAAAAATAAAAGAAATTAACCTGCACTTTACCTTAAAAAAAAAAGTAAAAATAAATCCGTTTTTCCGTTTATGCGTGCTGGCGCTGTGTATGTATTTGTGTATGTGTGTGGACCTAAAGTAATGGGAGAGGAGGAATCAACCACCCCCTCCCTTCTCGTCTTACACAGTAAACCTGCCTCCTCTCTTTTTGGGTTTCACACATACCCACACTTTAACGGAAACTGTTTTATTGAAAAAATTTGTAAGGAACATCGCTAATAACTCTTATGTAAGCGCGTACTAACGGAATAATTGCTGTAAATTGCTGCCCTTTACCTTTGAAAACAATCGCGACAGAGCAGTGTTTCTGTGTAGAGCAAAGTGATTTTGTGTGTGTGTGTGTGTGTGTGTGTGTGTGTGTGTGTGTGTGTGTGAAGGCGAGAGGAGAATGGGGTGTGTGTGTGTGTAAAGGTGAAAATAGGGTTGTGTCCAATGACGCGCGTGCACACGCATAACGGCAGGCTGACGCACGGAGAGAGAAAATGGATCTTAACCTCTCTAATGAGACTTGCTTTTGCTTTGCATGCGCGCACACACCTGTGTTATAATAAACAGAACACGCGCTGTTCACACAAACGTATAAACACAAAATAAAAATAAATTATACGCACACATGGTCACAGTGTTATAGTAAACAGTACATGTTTGCACAACTGTTGATTATACCAGTGAGAGACCCGTACTAAGACCGAGCAGGCAAGACGATTACTCACAATTCTGCAGCTCAAGAGAGAGAAAAACCATTAGCTCAGTTGTGATCACGTGACGCTCGGCGTCAAAACAAAAGCACACACCCGTAGTACCGAGTCAAAATTTATGACAGATCTTTGCTCGTCTTGCGGAACACTTGCAAACCGCCATCTGGAGCACCAAGAATTTTTCTGGTGGGCCGCTGGCCAATGTGAGCTGGCCCAGGCAGTACGCAAATATATTTTTCTAATTATGGAAACCATAATATTGCTCCCTTTCACTTTTAATTTACAGAGAGATATATGGATCCTTTCCCGATACAGCAAATTCTTCTGAGCAAATAAAGAAAAGGTGGAGTGAAAAGAAGAAAAAAGATTTAGAGATGCTGTGAAATGCTTCAAATTAACAGATTATACCTTTGGCGTGAGTGGAAATCGCAGTTCCGCAGGCTCTGACAGCTCTAACATTATGGTCAGGGATAGCGAGGCTGGATCCAGCAGCTGTTTCAGTGATGGTTAAGTGCCTGCTGATGATGACCAACACCTCTCCCATACCTGAGCCGGGTGAAAAGGATGGCAATCAAACTAAACAGGTAAACTGGAATACAATCCAGGTTACCTGTTTAGTAAACGGGTTACCTGTTTACCTGTAGGATTAGCTCATGCTAGTAAACTAGTTACTCATTTTAATTTTTATGCTAGTTAATATTAATTTAATATAAAACATTGACAATATAATGCTGAGAAACATGATTTTGAATTAATATTGACTACCATAATAATTAGCACGACTAAAGCTGCTACTGATTTCATTCCAGCTTACCTGTTCAGTTTGATTGCAATCCTTGTCACTCGGGTAGAGAAGGGGAGACACTGGTCATCATCAGCAGGCACTGGTTTATCATCACTGACCCTTGCAGCTTACACTGATGAGTGGTATATCTTACACTGCATTAAGATGATGCCCCCTGACTAGCTAAAATATCGTCTTTATAGTTTTATATGTCGTAGAATAAAACTATATATATATATATATATATATATATATATATATATAATATAGAATACATTGTTATAGATATATTCTATATTGTTATAAGCCCAGGGCCACTTTTTTGGTCCCAGTCTGCCCCTGGTATTAGGCATTCTGGTTAACCACCCAATGTACATATTTAAACATTTTAGATTAAATATCTTAAATTAAATAATCACAATGCTTCCAGTTCAATAAATAATAACGAATGTCTACATTTTTAATATATAAATAATGTATAAATATATATTTTTTTTCAGGTGTAACCAGTCACGTAAAAGAGCGAATGAAGGATCCTGAAAAATCTGCAGGGGAAACATAAGCGAATACTCTAAGATACTACAAGAAGGCCTCCTACTGCTGACTGTTACAGTATTAATCCAGGCACAATTAACACAATTAACAGAAGAATAAAGAATTCCATGCTATTTAAATTTTACTGGATATACTTTATATAAAAGTGACAGATGAGTGCTTTGTGCTATGTAGGAACAGGAAATAATTAAAATATATAAATATTTTACATACTGTATCTTCTATGGAGGACAAAACATGATAAATAAATTTTCATTCATCTATTTTTATTTATTTATTTATTTATTTATTTATTTATAATTTTTTTCCCTAATTTAGTCGTGTCCAATTCCTCCCAGTCACTAGGGGACTCCCACATTAAGGCTACTACTACCACTCAGTCGGGAGGGCCGAAGACTATCATGTGGTTCCTCCACACCACGTGACGTCAGCCGACCGCATCTTTTCAAACTGCTCGCTCACGCACCGTTAGGGGCGGCGTAACACACATGGAGCTACTTCTCCTTCCGCTTGCGTGAGCTCACAGATGCCCCTGATTGGCTGTAGTGCCGTGATTAATGTGAGAGCACTAAGTACTTCTCATCCCTCCCCTGTGAGAGAGCTTGGCCAATCAAACATTCTATGTATCCAATCAAACATTCTATGTATAATAATATGAAGAGATTTAAATTATGACAGGACAAATATGTACTGTAATTATTCCTAATTTTAAATAATTAAAGTAGCTTCTTCAAAGTAGCTACCTTTTGCTTTAATGGCAGCTTTACAGTATACACTTTTACAGATGTTTTTTTAAACAATTCAATTCAATTTCATTTGTATTGCGCTTTAAACTAATTATCATTATCGCAAACTAGCTTTACATAATCAATAGAAAATTTGTATAAAATGTGAAAAATATGTATGAAACAAAATGATTAGATAGTCCCTGCTGAGCAAGCCGAAGGCCAGGAAAAACTTCCTGACATTCAATCCTGACATGGCAATAGGAAGAAACCTTGAGAGAAACCAGACTCAAAAGGGAATCCAATCTCATTTGGGTGATAACGAATAGCCTGGATTGATCTGCAGTCATACTGTTTGTTAGGCGGCTGTAATTTCAATATAACAGTTGATGTGTTTAAGTTAATATAGAGTCTAGTTTGTCATTGGACAACAGCTGTCTGCATCAGCCGGGACCAGGAACTGTCCCCAGTCACCACATGCATCCTAAGCAGACAACGTGGGGCAACCAAGCTGCGACATCTCCAACCAGACGTGGGGTAGAGGGGTTCTGGATCACTTGCAGCACAGGAGCAACATGTTTAGCTCGACAGAAGGAGACAGGGAGGGGGAGAGAACAGTGCATCTTACTGTGAATCATGTTTATGCTGTTTTTCTATGTTGTACTCAGCTTCTTTGCTTTAACAATAAAACAATTGGCTTGGTGCACCCAACATCACCATGAAAATGGCAAAGATTACTAATCCCTTATCACTCACCACTTATGCTCTGGAAGCTACAAATATGTTCAGGCAATCCTGTTAAGCCTGCCTTATTTGTGTGTTGCCTTATTTGTGTGTTACCTTATTTGTTACCTTTTGTTTGCATGTGATCTTCCCAAGTGTGTAGTATTTTGATAATGCAGAATTGAGTATGTTGTTACTTAATTACCTACTGCCATATTTCTAATGCTAATGCTATTTAACCTTTTTTTTTTTTTCAAGTAAGCACTGTAAATATGTATTAAGCACAACCGTGCTGTACAGTGAGTCTATGTCCAGTGCCTTTAATCATGAATCCACTTTGTGATTGACCGGGGAAAATCTACAATTTTATTTTTCCATTTTTTTTGTTTTTTGCAAAAGTAGCTACTTTTTGCCTGTTTACTGTACCTTTAAACATTTACAAATCTATATTATGGTAGGAAAATAAAGAAAAGTGTCCAAAAGTCAAAGTCAACTTTATAGTTGATTCTGCTACATGTACAGTATAAAGAATTGAAATAACGTTACTTTTCGCCCCCTTACAAACAACATTAAGTAAAAAAAAAAAAAAATTTTGTAAAAAAAAATTACACAAACTAAGACTATCACAGTAGACAAATGTCACAGTTATTTGTCCTGCAAAAAGGTTTATTAGTTTATTAGAATGATCCGCCTCAGAAGCTGCTAAATCTATAAACTCCTCAGATTAGAGCCCACATAAATTCTTCTTTGAGTTCCACTGATTTCCACTGTTCAGAGGAGACTGCGTGAGTCAAAAATTTTATGGTCAAAGAAACCATTACTTTAACAGACAAAACAGGTAGAAGAAACCTGCTTAGGCCAAGAAAACCAAAGATTTGGCATTAAATCAGTGGGAAACTGTCCTATTGTCTGGGATCCGAGATTTTGGTTTCAACCTCTATTAGAATTAAGAATTTTTTATATCTCAAACGGGTCAGCTGTGATAATGCCTTAAACTTATGCTGAAAAGTGGTTACTCACATTGAGTAACATCATAGTGTGATGCTTTTTTTTTCAGCATCTGCAGCCTATTCTACACACATACATACACACATTACAAATGTCAACATTCACACTCACAGACACACACACAAATAAACGATTGTACACACTCATACACACGAACACGCACAAACATACTTGTATATTGCACACCTCTCTCTAACGCACGCATGCAGAAACACACATACACATTAACAAGTCATGTCTCACACATGCATCTCAAATGTTAACACACAGACACACACCACCCACAAACATGCACAAACACATTTACTCATTACACACAGACTGACACACCCATACGTCACACACACATACGCACTCAACGAATATTTAGTGCCCAAACTGACATGAGCCCTATATGTATGACATGTGCAAGTTGAGCAGTGCACTCGGGAGGCGATGGCACAGGGTGCTTGGGCCTGCTTATCATTGCTTGCAACTATATCTTAAACTTTGTTTTTCATTTTATTTTTTGCTGTAAAAATGCATTTAAAAATGAAATGCTTGAAATAATCATTGTAAGAAATGTACAAAAAGTATACATTAAAATAAAAATTTTAATACACAGTAGATTCAGTATATTTTTAGTTAAATTTAAATAAACTTATTCATACTTATATTTAGTGCACCACTCTCTATCTTTTGTGCGTGCCCTTTCAAACGTTTTTTTTCACCTTGAATTTCTCCCACATGCTCTCTAACTCATTTTTGGGTGCTGAAACTCACTTTTGCATTTTCAGGCTCATTTATGTGCGTTTTAACTCATTTTAACTCACTTTAACTTTTAACTTTGTTCGGAAAACAGTTTATATTTCTGTTTGTGTGTTTTTAAGACAACCTGAAGTTTTGTTGATGACAAATAAACTATGGAACTGTTTACTGTTTAAAAACTGTTTTTTGTAACCTTGTGCAAATAATTTGTTGAACTCGAATAAAATCTGCTACTGATGTACAGTAATGTGTTTCAAAAACATGTTATAATGTAGAAAATGCATTTAGTATAAATGGTTCTAAACTCCTTTAGTGAACTAGTAACACATTTGCAATACAGTATTATAGAATACTGTGTGTACAGTACTGTATGATATACCATGAATATATTATTATTGCAGCAGTAGCATACTGTTATACTTTATACATTTGTTAGTATTTCAAATACTAAAAAGTACTCTTTGTGGTTAATAAAAATATACTTTTGATATATTACTTGTTTATTTGTAACAGTAAAAAAATTGCTGTGATTTACTTATAATACATTACTGTATTCTTAAATTTCAATTTTAATTTCAATTTTAATTACTGTGAGGTATGTACATCAGTACATACACAGCCATATACTTTAAGTGTCCTAGGTTGTTCCACTTTAGCTACTTACTTAATACACTTAAAATTGTGCCTTTTGTACAATTTAACTACAACTTAAATGCACTTAATACCAAATTTACAAAATTACTTCTTCCAAAAAAGCAAACTTTAAGTATTTTTACGTTTATTATATTTAGCATACCTTTTTTTTTCAATTGGGTGGGCCATGCAAGGACATTTACTTTTTCTCCTTCAACCACTGTGTGGTCGGTTTTGCCGTGTGCTTTGGGTCATTGTCAACCTGCTGCCCATTGACATTATTACTTGGGAGAATAGTGTGGAACTGTCAAATTTGTGAAGAAAATGAGGGGAAACAATCACGAATGGAGAGCACTTAAACATATGGTGAAGTTGCATGTTGAAAAAAATTCACAATTCACAAACCATAGCTATGTTTAATTGTAAAAGCAAGAGCATTTCCATACACACACAATGTAATGAGAACTCACAGGATTGGTACTAAACAGCTGTGTGGCCAAAAGAAAAAAAAAAACACTGGTTAGTAAGGCTAATCAATCAGGAAAAGGGTTCACAAAAATTGTGAAAATGTGGTTCTGGGAGCACAAGGAATTATTTTTACACAAGAACTGGCCATCACACTTTGTTCTGTAATTAAAGCTAAATGTGAATAAAATAAAAAATCAGGCATTGTGAGACTATACAAGAAAAGAAAAGTTTATTTAGAGATACAAGTCAGAGTATAAATAGTCAATCTCAGTATAAACTGTTCAAATAAGATTATTTTTTATGCCTTCAGCATTGTTTTACAACATATTTATGTCTGTGTGCCTGTGTGCATCTTAAAGAACTTCAATATTTTGAAAAAGTTTTTCTTTAATAATTTAATTGACAAAGTGATCTTGGTTATTCTGGATGAATTTTTCAGATTTTATTTTGATTATGGCTTGCAGATGTAACAAATTAGCTCAAGAAGGAAATATTTAAAACTGTAGCAGAATTAACGTACGTATCTGATCTGTCCTTCCACCGAGCAGATACTATAATTATTTAGAAAAGCTTATTTCCTGGCCAAGAAAGGATAGCTTTCCTACTTTGCAGCACTAGCAGTAATTTAGCATGTAACCAAAGGATCAACAATTCAGTGACTTTAGATTGTAAGCAGCACACAGAGACAATCTATTGTGAATATAAGGAATTTAATAACGGAGGCTATAGCTAACATATAACAACATTAAACAAACATACATACAGGGTAAAGGACAGAAAGGAAGAAAGAGAAAATAACAAAAGAATAGCAGTATCTCACATCAATTAAACACAACCTAATGAGAATAATCAACAAATCAAGGTTCACCTAAAAGGGGCTTAAACTTAAACACGCATCTAAAGAGTTATAAAGAACACTTGCATTGGTCTTTGTTCTTGAAAGAGAGTCCTGATTCGGTAGACACGAGGGTCTAGATGATCAACCTCAAGGTGTGCGCTGAAGATTTTCCTCGGGTTCCTCGAGAGGGGGGACCCCGAGGGTGTCTACAGCGAGTTGACAAAGTTACTTTAGGGTAAAACCACCGAGAGATGAGTTTGCAGAGAGTAGGAGAGTGTTCGTCTCAAAAGATGAGATTTTGAGCCCCCAATAGCCTGGGTTAGGGACTTTTGATAGTGCCCTGACACACATAAGGAAAAGATGAGAAGGTACAAGCCGCATGTGCCGTCTCTCATCATGGGCAACGTGAGATCTCTGGACAAAAAGATGGACGAGTTGACAGCTTTGTTAAGGACTGAAAACATCTTCCTCGAGTGCAGTCTGATGTGTTTTACAGAGACTTGGTTACATAGTGATGTGCCTGACTCTAATATTACACTGGATGGCTTCAGCGCGATACGGAGCGACAGGACGAGGAGAGAGAGCGGTAAGAGGAAAGAAGGGGGGCGGGCTGTTTACATCAACAATGCGTGGTGTTACCCCGGTCATGTGACTGTTAAGGAGCGCCTTTGTAGTTCAGATATTGAACTGTTGGCTGACGGACTTCGCCCATATTTTTTACCAAGAGAATTCTCCCATGTGATGATAACGGCTGTGTACATTCCTCTATCCGCGAATGCCACTGCCGCGTGTGACGTCATTTATTCTAAACCTGCCAAACTCCAGACTCGTTGGATCACAACCTGGTCCACCTCATGCCAACATACAAACCCCTTGTTCAGAGACAGCCTGCCATAGTGAGGAGTGTAAGAAGGTGGTCAGAAGAAGCCACTGCTACATTACAGGATTGTTTTGAGGCTACGGACTGGGAGGTTCTTAGTGCATCATATGGCGAGGTGATTGATGGAGTGGCGGAGTGCATCACAGAGTACATTAACTTCGGTGTTGACACATGTGTATATGAGAGATATTCGCTGGTTCCCCAACAACAAACCCTAGGTCCGAGAGTCCTGAAATCTTGTGCTCCCCAACTATGTGGTGTCCTTCAGTACCTCTTTAGCCTGAGCCTGTCTCTGCAAAAAGTCCCTGCACTGTGGAAAACATCATACATTGTACTGGTACCCAAAACACCACGTGCTCTGCCCAGAACGACTTCACATTGACATCGCAGATTATGAAGGTGTTCGAGAGACTGATCCTGGATACACTTCGTCCCCTGGCGAAGTCCTCTCTGGACCCTCTTCAGTTTGCCTATCAGCCGTTCATGGGAGTCAATGACGCCATAATACACCAGCTGCATTGTACCTACTCTGGAGCTCCCCAGGGGACTGTACTGTCTCCATTTCTTTTCACCCTATATACATCTGACTTTAGAAATAACTCAGAGTCATGCCACCTGCAGAAGTTCTCTGACGACTCTATGGTTGTTGGGTGTATAAAGGAGGGTGACACCTCGGAGTACCAGTCTGTAGTGGATGACTTCATTTCCTGGCGTGAGCCTAATCATCTACAACTGAACATCAGGAAAGCAAAGGAGATGGTTGTAGACTTTAGGAGAAGCAAGACCCCTGTGACTCCTATATCTGTAAAGGGGGAGATAGTGGACATGGTCTCTGAATACAAATATCTGGGAGTCCATCTGGACAACAAACTTGACTGGTCACTCAACACAACGGCACCCTACAAGAAAGGACAGAGTCGGTTGTACTTTCTTCAAAGGCTTAGGTCTTTTAACGTCTGTAACACCATTCTGCGGATGTTCTATGAAACTGTTGTGGCGAGTGTCATTTTTTTAAGCTGTGGTCTGTTGGGGTGGTAACATTAAGGTGTCTGATAAGAAAAAACTGGACAAGTCAATCAAAAAGGCCGGATCTGTGCTAGGCATGGAGCTTGACTCTGTGGATGTAGTAGCGAAGAGGAGGATTCTATTCAAAGTACAATCCATTTTGAACAATCCTTCTCACCTGCTATACAGTGTCTTCGCTGAACAGAGGAGCAGTTTCAGCCAGAGACTGATTACTATCAAGTGTTCCACAGAGCGCCACAGGAGATCCTTTCTCCCAACGGCCATAAAAGTTTACAACTCTTCTCTGTAACTCATACACACATGTATGTGGATTTTTTACTAACTGTTACACAACAGGACATTATCACTTACCATATTAATAATATGATTACTGCTATACTACTTCCCATTAAAATATGTAATACAAGATTACATATAATAATACAATATTACATAAATATACTAGATTACTGTGCAATATTTACAAGTGGCCTTAAGACATATTCTGATGGTACTTACTGTTTTAGGAACTTTTTTTTTTAAGATTATTATTATTATTATTATTATTATTATTAATTACCTATATTCTTTATTACCTTTTCTTAGTTAACAACTGTGAGAAACCGAGCATAAGCAATTTCCCTCTGGGATTAATAAAGTTATTTGAATTTATATGCAAATAATGTAAAAGGCTAAAAGGGTCTCTTGCAGACATAGAGTCCGAACGATCATCTGTGATCTTAAGCAGATGCTACACAAATCATGAAAAAAAACATCATCTCAAAATAAACCCTAAAGATGAGAAACAACTGACCCACAAATAAAGATGAGCTGAAGGCTGCTATCAAAGCAACCTGGTCTTCAACCAAAATGAAGCCTTTAATTACCTGGTCTTTACGTCAGCAGTGCCACAGACTGATGACCTCCATGCTATGCCATACTGATGGAATAATTTGTGCTCAATAAGGTAATAAGGCTCATAAATTAACACAATTTGTATAGTCAATTTTTTTTTTACTAATCTTAGGAAAAAATTTTAAGGAATCTAAGGAAAAAATATAAAAAGATTGTAGATTTTGAGCTCCATTCATTAACATAAAAAAGGTTTAAAATATATCATTGCATCTCAAATTATGTAATGAAACTCAGAAATTTAAACTTACTTATAATACAAGTATTCAGAACGTTCAGACACTTTAAACGAATACTTTTTGGCAATATATATATATATATATATATATATATATATATATATATATATATATATATATATAGATTACTACTATATCGAGAACTACAGTACATTTAAACCTTGGATTGCGAATACAATTCACTCCAGAAGCATGCTTGTATATCAAAGCACTCATGAAAGCAAATTACTTCAATTATTTGTTCCACAGCTCAAAAATATTCGACGGAGACAGAGTCTCTATCTGCTTACTAAAATCTTCTTAAATCTACTTGATTTTGCCTCCTTTTAGGATTTCGAGGAAATATGACATTGCATTGTTGTTAAACAGGTTCATCTCCTGCACTGCTACAGCCTTTTTAACTTTTTCTAATTCACAAGGGCTCTTACTGCAGTACAGTCACTACACTGGCACACAAAATAATAAAAATAACACACACACGTCACAATGTTATAGTAAACAGGCAAACACACGTGCACAGATTAACTATATGAGTGAGCACACTGAGACTGAGCATGGGAGACGATTACCCACAATCCCACAGTGCTAGAGGGAGAACCACCATTGGCTCAGTTGTGATAATATGATGCTCGGCAGCCAAAGCGTACTGTATATGTACTGTACTACAGTACCCGTATATCAAAACCTTTCTTGTTTATCAAGTTAAAATAAATTTTAAAAATTTGCTCGTCTTGCTAAACACTTGCAATCCAAGGTTCCACTGTACCCCTCACATTTTATGCTCCAAATAGTGTTCGGGACTCAGTGTTTAAGTCCAGGCTAAAAAACTTTTTATTTAATTAAGCATTTTTATAAATAGATTTGTCTTAGGTAAAGGAGCAGATCTGGGGGACTTATATATAGTAATTATGGTGTATATATAGTATGGGAATATAGAGTATTATGGTGAACTGGTATGTTTAGCTGTCTTCCCCACTCTCATTGATCACTCAGGTTTGTTGACGGTGAGGTGATTGGTTGCTTTACATCTCAGGGAGCCCTCATGTCTGTGTTTCCTTCTGGCTCTCCCTTTTAGTTATGCTGTTATAGTTAGTCCTGGTGCTCGGATTCTGATTGTACGGTTTTTCTTCTCTTTCTTCCCCTGTCTCCCCCTTTCACTCTTTCTCGCTCTCTGTCGAGCTACACATGTCGTTCCTGAGCTGCCAGTGATCCAGACTCCCTCTGCCCTCCGGACCTGTCTGACCCATCCTTTTGCCCCGCTTCTGGTTGAAGATCTCGTCCCATGGATGCCCCGTGTGTCTCTTTGGGATGCGTCTGGTGTCTGATTCTCTCTACCTAGAAGATGGTTCAGCCCTTGACTGGTGTTGGCAACTGTTTCTCTGGGGACTTGACAGTTCGATAGTTCAGGACTGAAACTTCCTACAAGTCTACCTGGGTCTTCAATAACTACCTGGACTCCATATTAACATCAGCTATTATAGCTGAACTGCCTGCCACCTAACACACTGTATAAATGCATATCATTTACTGCTTTCTGTTACACCCAAATGAGGATGGGTTCCCTGTTGAGTCTGGTTCCTCTCAAGGTTTCTTCCTACAGTATTACCATCTCAGGGAGTTTTTCCTTGCCACTTTCGCCCTCGGCTTGCTCACCAGGGACAAACTGACCATTTTGATTCATACAAATTCACATTTCATACAAACTCAAATAATTCTTTTGATTGTGTAAAGCTGCTTTGCGGCAATGACAATTGCTAAAAGCGCTATACAAATAAAATTTAATTGTCTCCAATAACTACCTGGACTCCATATTAACTGTTATAGCTGAACTGGCTGCCACCTAACACACTGTATAAATGCAGATCAATTTCTGCTCTCTGTTTCAACCAAATGAGGATGGGTTCCCTGTTGAGTCTGGTTCCTCTCAAGGTTTCTTCATATTACCATCTCAGGGAGTTTTTCCTTGTCACTGTCGCCTGCGGCTTGCTCACCAGGGACAATCTGCTCATTTTGATTCATGCACACTCACATTCCATAAAGACTTAAATAATTCTTTAGATTGTGTAAAGCTGCTTTGCGATAATGACAATTGTTAAAAGCGCTATACAAAATAAAATTTAATTAAATCAACACCATCAGGAAATTTATCTGACAGTAGTTACTTATTTTGAGACAGTGTTGACAAATACATGCCAAGTAGGTTTTATTTCACTACTTCTAATATTTCATGCAGTCAAATGGTAGAATAAAGAAAGGACAAAAACTAAAGTGGTTCTTTAAGATGACTAGACAGTCCATGTTGCTTTTTTTTAAAAAAAAAAAAAAAAAAGAAAAAAAGAAAAAATTTTATTAAGAAATGCTTTGAAATGTCAAGAGAAAGGTCATTTCCGTCATTCGTCATATTTTCACACCAATAAAAATACAGGTTTATCTGTAAAAAGGACCCTTTCTGCAATGAAATAATGATAAAGACTGCTTAATCTTTTCCCTGGTATTGTACTAATATACCTAGCTATGCACAATAAAATACTTTATGACCATAAGAAATGAACAAACAAATTCCACTTTGTCAAGAGAAATAAATTTATCTGCTACCATCTCTGGTATTCTTTTCTGTGCCTGTTTTCTCTTACATTTTTTTCATTACTTCACAACTTCTATTTGCTTGCTTATTTATTTTTTTCTTTATTTCTACAAAATTTGGTATTTTAAGTGTAAATTCACTTAGATGTACAGTGCATACACCCTTGTCCAAGTAACTATGTTGAGAAATTAATCCACAATCTATGGCTTCTGGTACAGCTATAGTATTAAACATGTTCTTTAAGACAATTTAACTTTGGTTCTTTAAACAAAGGTTGTGTATTCAGAAAGAGTTAGGATTGCGAGGAGTGTCAAATTACACAATGAAAGCCACCAAATACACAAAATATGGCATGGATTAAAACACTACATATAAATCAGCAACAACAAAAAACAAACAAATCAAATAAAAATGTACAGTACTGTGTCAAAGTCTTTAAGCCTCGTTTCTTCAGATTAAATAAAATTTAATTAACTTGATTAGATTAAAGAAACAGGAGCAGATGTTTTAATTTGACAGGCTGAAAAGTGCATTTATGGAACCTCGACAACAACATTTCCCCTTTTCAGCTGTTCAAACACTTAGCATTCAGTATCACAATGAGTATTGACCTTTTGCAGACACATTACCACCACTACATCAGTCACGGCAGTGGACAACAAATGTACCATCTAACATCAGGTTACTATGTATGTTCATTGATAATTTTGTTCAAGATGTATCCTGGACAATAAAAAACAAGAATTTTTGTCAGACAGAAAAAAAAAAAGTAACTTAGCAAATGATAGCTGATGTTTTGCTGATTAATATTGTATACACTATGTGGTGAGATATTTGTTTTTTATTCAAAAGAGAAACAAGATTGTGAAAATAGATTAAGAAGAATATTAATTTGCAGATGTTTGATTTATCATATCGTGATTACATCAGACTGGGCAAAATATGATTCTTTCTGGAGTTGGTGGTGCTTGCTAGTGTTAGCAAATTAACGCGTTTTTTTGCAAATGAGTCGTGATTAAATATGCTGTGCTTTATGCTTTATAAAATTATGTGCAGGTAACATTACCTAATACTAACATTTCAAGCTTTCAAAGTTAAGGGGTTGATTCCCAAATCCCAAAAATCAAAAGCTAGTGCGGTAAGCACAATGTTGTGGGGATTAAACAAAATATGAAAAATTATAAATGGCTTAAACTTGCATAGTATGGTACTGTACATGTCAAAAAAAGAAACAGAAAACTAATTAGCACAAATAAAATAAAAAAAAACAAAAAGAAAAAAACAAAACAGTAGTCCAAGGCTTTTATTATTTTCCACAAACCCATTCTCCTCTTTTCATCAATAGATACATAACAATATTCTTACATTCATTTTTAGTCAACATGCCCACTTTAAAAAGGTATTCTCATGCCTTTAGGGATAAATCTTTAAGTCCGGTGCATGCAGGCCTCTATCAAATCTAAGGCAGTGGGGTTTCCAGAGGTTTTTGAAAGTTGTAGACCGGTTCAGTTCAAGAATGCTGTTGCCACTCTTTCAGCCTGCAGCATAGGTGCTCAAGAATGAGTAGAACATGGGGAGCTTCATGCGCTGCTGATCCCGTCGACACCAAGCAATTACCGTGCCCTCACTGTTCGTTGTGTATAGGTGGTGTCCATCACATGAGAAAGTAAGACTGAAAATATACAAGTTATTAGAGTTATCTGAACATAGTTGCTGTTAGGATAAGTCCCTTCACGGTCATAATTTACCCATTTATCTACAGTTTACCCTTGCATAATAATCAGCATGTCATAAAGCAAACAAGTTTTAAACTGTGTTTACACAGGTGTACGTAGTACTGTGCAAAAGTATAAGTCATCCTGTGTTATGTACCACAAACTTGTGTGCTGGATTTATTATATTTAATTTTAATTTAGTGTTATTTTAAATATCAATATCCCACCACAAAATTTTATTTTGTATGAAAAAAAAAGAAAGCAACACTTTAATCTTTTTAATGCACAAATTGTACCTGATACCAAAGGGTTCTCAAAGTTTTCTTACACCAAATAATTTGTTTTATTAATTATTATTTACTGGCATTTATAGGTTTTCTAAAGGCACCCTTGCAGCAATAAGAGTCTATATCATTTATTTGTATGTGCCTAAGATTTGGATATATATTTCATTAAATTAAAGTATCTTTTCCCATTAAATAAACATCCTTTTAAGAAATAGAGGAAAAATTTTTCTGAAAATATAAATTTTATAAGTACTATGCATTGAAAAACAGTATTCTTTATTTTATTTACTTTTTAACATTTTGCAATTGTGTTCTTACATTTAATGTATAAAACATGCCGAGGCTCTACAAAAATGTTTTTCCAACAGCCAAAGGGCTAATAAAATAAAGTTAAATATAAATGCTCAGCTTTTAATTTTATATTTTTGGTCCTGTATAGCAATCACTTCCAATAAGTAGGCCGCGGGCCAGTGGCTGGCCTCAGACTGCCGTCTAGTGGGCCATGAAGTCATGAGTACTGTTACGTTTGAATATCAAAATGCTGATAGACACAAAATCAAGTAGGGAGAAACATGTTTTGCCACTATCTAGCTATATTCATTTAAAAGACTTGTCCATTTTGTAGCTGCATCCAAACATTAGCTAGATAGTATAAATAACAAAATGAACAAGTCTTTGAAGCAAAAATGTGATGTGAAAGACAACCCTAAGCCAGTATAAGCTCCAAGCCATGTCATATGGATTATGGTCATAAGGAAATATGACCCTGAATACATTAATTTTGGATTTATAATTGCAGGCATTATCACTTGGTCAATAGCACAGAATTTTCAGCACAGAATGTGGTGTCAAAAGAGGCACTAAAACCATCAACGCTCCAGAGACACTTAAAGCACACACAATGCGCTGGGAAGCCAAAAGAATATTTTCTAGGGAAGAGGAAAAAGATAAGATCATCACAACATTAACAACTCAGTGAAATGCTACATGGAAAGCAAGTTGTTGCTTATATAGCTTGTTGCAAAAACACAATCTCAAAGGAGCTTGTTTTTCGCTTATGCTGTAGATATGTACCAGGAGTTACTGGGGAAACTGCTGCAACCAAAATTCTGTGCTGACCACTCGTTAATGACCCCGTGAGCAGAAGAATTGTTCACATGTGATGTCACTTGTGGAAAGAATAAAGGATAAAATTTATCCTTTATCCTATAACACAGAGAGACTGAGGAGGAGCTTCTTCCCGCAGGCGATAAGGTCTCTCAACCACAACCACACCACTATGCAGAACTACACAATATTTTCATAATTGGTCAAATCCATCAATCTTCTTACATCCATGAACACTATGGACAATTACACGCTCACCTTCCTTCATATATACACTACATGTCGTACGTTACATCCTGGACCATTGCACAAAGACACTTTAATAACTTTGCACACCTACCTTCACAACTACACTACATTTTACAGTTTTACGTTTACATCCTGGACCAGTGCACAAAGTCACTTTAATAACCTCTGCACTAAGACACTTTGTTCCATGCATATTTGCACACACCGTAAAGTATATTTCAATTTGCACAGTATATTTCTATTTTGTACATCCTATTTCTATTTTTATTTTTAGTTCTATTTTTTCATAGCACATTTCTATTTTTATTTTTAGTTCTATTTTTCCTAGTTTAATTTAATTTTGTAATTTAATTTCTATCGTATTTCTTTTATTCATATTTATTTCTTATTTGTAAAATTTAACTCTCTTCTAGGGTCAATGGCAGTCGTATAATACATTTCACTACATTTCGTACTGTGTATGTTTGTGTATGTGACAAATAAAATTTGAATTTGAATTTGAATTTAATAACCTACTTTGCCGTACAACTGGACAATTTAACTCATGTTAGCAAAGCTGCTTTATTGATCGTTTTTGTTAGATACTCCATGGACAGAAATTTTAAAAGATATTTGTTTGTTTATTTATTTTTTTGCAAAGAGTTTCTCACAGGAATAATTATTTTCCAGAAGTAAACCCAAGTGTCTCGCTAATGGTTAGTGGATTATTTATGTTAGTTATTTTTGATGACGGTGGCAAAACAAGTTACAGCCTAATTCTTCCTTTGTAATTTATGTCATGTTTTCTTTATTTATTTAAACATGTGGTCTTCCAAATTTCATTAACAATAAGAAGTGGGCCTTAAGTTACAAAAAGTTGAAAAATCTTGCCATATACTGTAGCATTATACACAAATAGAACAATAATATACACAAAATCATGCAGCTAAAAATATGGGGAGCCAACAAACTGTTGTAGAATACATTACAGTGTAATAGTATGAAAACATCTACCACTACTTAGTTAGGCTACAGAATTAAACAACTTTGGATATATTAATATCTGACATATGAAAATAAACAGCATGTTCTAACATGCCATTTATTGTACCTTATTATAGGCTTGTTGGATTTCGGAAAGGTTATTTCTCTCACTGGCTTCAGGTCCCATGTGCTCCACAGCCTTGGTATGTATGCATGGGGGGGAAAAAAGTGAGTTTATGAAAGCGTAAAGAACTTAAAATAGAAGGGACACATGAAGATAATATGCTAATATGGCATGTCATTGTTACCTAATAGAGTTGGCTAAAATAGCCTCAAACTATGTACTGAGGAAAAAAAAGAAGATACTGTATATTTATTTACACAACCACTGTAAGGGGTAATACTTTAAGCGATGAGTGAATGACAATAATAATAATAATAATAATAATAATAATAATTTTGAAGGGGTTCTAGGTGTAACAATATTGAGTTTATTTGTATTTTGTACTTTCTTTTTTGTCTCAGCTGGTGGTGGGATGGGGTGTGTCCCTTAATCTTTTAGGACCCGTTCCACTGCAATTGGTTCCTGCAATTTGTTTGTTGCTCACCTGCTCTACCCTTATTAATCCCGCCCTCTGCCTGATAATTGGTTAACCAGGAGATCCATAAGCCTACTTAGGCCTTTCAGGCTATAGTGCTGTAGACGGTGCCTTTGGTTATTTATACTCTGTTGTGCCTCTTTGATGTGCAACTGTTATTTTTATTGACTTTTCCGTGCACGACTATTTGCTTGTTTTGACTGTGTTTTCGGTTCTTTGGTTTGGTTACTTTGTGTTTGTAAAAACATTTTGTATATTTTTGTATGCTTTGTGCGAAGTCAACGCCATTTTGTTTATACTTTGTTTAGTTATTTCGCTTTGGGACTAGACTAGCTAGATGGAATACAGGTTTAAACCCCATAATCACCTAGTTGCCACTGTTGGGCTCTTGAGCAAGACTCAGATGTATAATGAGACAAAAATTTAAGGATTAGGGCGTCTAAAAATGCTGTAAATGTAATAAAAAAAAATATGAAAAATTGACCAGATATATTTGTTGTTAGATTTAGGTGGAAAACAATCCTAATTTCCATATATTTTATTATTATCAAAGTATTTTTTCCAATTAACTAAATGTGTTTTTGAGAAAAAGTTTTTCCCTAAAAATGTACAGTTCAAAGTACTATGCATTGAAAAAAGTATGTATAAACTTTTTTATATTTAGAAATTTTCTCATGCATTGTCTGCTTGCATTAAATCCATAAAATAACCTTGACCAAGCATATCTCAGCCTATTATAATGTTTCGGTCTGCGTACTGAAATGGCATCCCTTAAGCGAAGAAATAATAAGCAAATAAAAAAAGGCTTGTTTAAAACACTGGCATCTTTATAATGCTTGAGCAACCACTGCACCTAGTTTAAGCTTACATAACATTTTTAATTCAAACCAAATGTCAGGAATAATCAGAAAAATAATTTAACAAACATGTATTTTGCAGTGAAATTCGATGCAATAAGTTTATGTATAACCTCTCACCTCACAACTCCATTATGTAGGCCTCCAGCAATCACATTAACTGAGACCCCCTCTGGCTGATTAGAGAAGGCAACAGAGCAGATGTTCTCTCGGCAGTGGACATGACCAATCAGATCACCATTTACTGTCCACATTCGCAAGTCACTTCCTCCACCAACTAAACATAAGACAAAACCAAAAATTCTCATATATGTATATTTGAATTATATATACAGTGTAAATTATCATATATATATATATATATATATATATATATATATATATATATATATATAAATTAAACCCTGTAGAGTCTGAGATGTAAAAACATGTGTTTTTTGTATTTCTCTGAGCATTGTATGGTCTGATAATGGGATGAATGTGCTGGGAGTTCCACGCTTGGGAAGACTGGCAATGCTTTCTTGAATTCTTTCCACTTGTGAATACCCTTTCTTCTGTAGAATGTTACCTCTAAATTGTTTTTGTAACCCTTTAAAAATTCCAGTATGTTAACACACACATGAATGCTCCAGACCAGCAAACTGCCAACAACTTTCATAGATGTCTTCACATCTGCTGATGATCAGTTAATCAAGAGGTGATGATTAGCAACACCTAGCTGCAACTTAAAGTTGCTTACAGTATAACTAATATTACGCTTCATTTGCAATGCTTTTATTCTTCTTATCTTAAATGTGATTTATTATTAGTAGTAGTAGTAGTAGAAGATAATATTACTATTATTATTATTTTATTATATCCCAAAAAGAGTGACAATTAATGCCGGCCATATGGATGGAGCGGTCATCCATGAAATTATCCAATCCCTTTCAAAATCCTTTGTAAGGTGTGCTATTACTTTTCTAAGGACCAGTGATTAATTTTTTCAGAATACCCATGGTATTTAACATGCTCAGTGTCTAGACACCCGCTTTAGATCAGGTGTCTAGATCTCCCTCATGTTTGCGAATAACCCAAGAAACTTAATGCTCAGCTCAACCTCCAGACACATAAATTTGTCCCATTTTCAAGTGAAACATTTGTTACTTATAATTAACGCCTTCAAAAATGGCCCTAAATTTAAGAGGCTGGAGTGGACACAGAGTGATTCACCAGAAATCTCCTCTCTCAGTGATGCAGGCCCAATTTTAAAACTTACATTGAGAAGACTGTTCAAACCACTTGGAAGCAATAAAGCATTGTGTGTGACCTTAGAAATACCGGATTATGTAATAGGAATAAAGGCATTATTCAATCTGGCTGATTTCTGAAATACTTATGCTCAAGACCCACCTTGAAGGCCTCCTTTCTTATAAAAAAAAAAAAAAAAAACACTTACAAAAAACATGAGAAAGCTGTTTGCTTTGAAGTTTATATGGGTTATATCTTCTGTCCCTGTGGAATTCACATTAAGGGGAAAGGAGTAGCTGCAGCTAATAATCAAAGCCTTAATTCATACATACACTCCCTAGAATCACATGGAGTATACAAACTCATATCTTTATAACCTTATGGGCTAGAAAGGAGCCATTTTTAGCATTTTGCATAGGAAAAGCAATGAATCTGTGAGGCCGTACTTCTCAAGTTCTACAGGAATTGTACCTAGTTATTATTATTTAAAAAATCAGTTGTGGAATTTTCAGTAACTCACCTGAGTCACATACAGTAGCAATGTCTCCTGTAGTCTCGCTTGCTGACACAGCATTCACAGGGCTTTTATGCCCAGTAAGACTCTGCACATAGCATAGGCTAACAAGGCAAAATGGTAATTACTTAATACCCAGTAACAATGGTAGTTTTAAAAACACAAAAAAGACAAAGAAAAAAAAAAAAAAGACACCTTTTTTAAAATTATATATTTTTACGTATGTAGCAGAACGTAAATAACATTTGTGGGGAAGAACCTCAAAAGACAACAAAAACATTTCAGTGTTTCAATATGTAGATTTCTGTATGTAATCATGTGTAGCAGACCAACATTCAGAAACCAGATGGGAAAATAGAAGTACATTTTAATATTTAGACAAATGAAAAAAACTCCTTTTTCTCTAGAATCTATCGGTCCCTTGGAAATATTCTTTATATAATTGCTTCAATTCAGTGATGTTTAAGGGAATTTTTATACACATCTCTCTTAAGATTCCAGTATAGCATCTTAATAGGTTAAAGGTTTAGACTTTTACTTGATCATTGCAACAGCTTGATTTTTTTATTTTTTATTAATTAAAGGGGTCATACAGTCCTACATGCACTTTTTTAAGCTGTTTGGACTGAAATGTGTGTTAGGAGAGTGTGTACACAACCACTCTACAATGATAAAGAGCCGCCCAGTGATTTTCCTTTATATTTATTAAAATAAGATGCCCCTTCTGTAATCAGGCCAATTTCAAATGGCTGTCGATGTGATGCCACACCGACAGAGGCCGCTCCTACTTTAGTTAATTGACATCCTTTCACCTAGCCCCACTCCAGCTGCCACTCCACAGGTATCCATCTCTGTAAAACTGCCCACCACGGCAGCCTTATCCTGGGGTGAACAGCTCGATGCCTGCGCCCCTCTGCCCAGTGTGCTCAGCACTGACGAGGAGGACGGCGAGCTCGACTTCGAGGAAGAGGGTCAATCCGTCAATTCTTCTATCTGAGGAAGAGGAGGATTTCGAGGACTCCCCTTTCCTCCCACCCGTACACTCAGCACAACACAGCCGCGACGGGAACCACTGAAGCTATGGACGGGGCACCATCCCCGCTTCTTAGTGTTGTTCTGCAGGATGTGTGCAAATGCGCCACAGAGAAGCTGAACATTCAGTGGCCGACCGTGGTAGCGGAGACTGCAAAGTCTCGCTATGAGGGCAAGAGGCTGCCGAGAGCAAAACAGGCAGCACGGCAGCTCCTTCCCGTCTTCCCAGAGCTCCTGGAGGAGCTCGCGGTGACCTGGAAGGACAAACCGTTCACCAGTAAGGTGCCAGTGCAAGGGGGATCTGCACTTGACGTGGAGGGAATGGAAAAGGAAGGACTTTTCCGGTTGCCCCCCATGGAACAGTTAGTGACTGCGCACTTGCTCCCGAGACACATTGCGGCTGCAAATCGAAAACTCGTTGCCATCGAAAGCAGAGCGTTTCCAGTCGAATATGAAGGAGCGTGCATATAAAGCAGTCGCTCTCTGTGTTAGAGCTTTGAACGCGACCTCCTTGCTGACCGCATACCAAGCGGAGTTACAGGACAAAGCCTTGACCACACCAGGTCAGACACAGTGGGAAGAGATCTGTGTAGTGCCATGGCCATGATGGTCATTCAGGAAAGAGGACGGTGGCTTAACCTAGCGAATCTCTCCGACAGAGAAAAAGAGTCCATTTTGGATTCATCAGTGGTGGCAGACAGCATCTTCGGCTCGGCTCTAACCCTGATGCAGAAGAGATGCGAAGAAAAGGAGAGGGACGACAAGGCTTTACAGCTTTGTACGCCGAGGAAGGCGCAATCGGCACCCCCTCCGCCACCTCGACAGAACTTCGCACAAGTCACAGCCCACCCCCACCCCCACCCCCACAGTTATCGCATTCCCAGATGGCAGAGACCGAACCTGAATGCAGCTGGCCAAAGCGGAGTCGCGGAGGAGAGAGCTCCTTGGCAGAGAAAAAACTATCTGCCAGCGACAGCTCATACGACCCAGCCTGTTTCTCAACCTCATCCTCATCCTCAACCCCACCTTCAGGGAGTGAGGAGGAAGAAGAAGGCCGTTTCATGGGGTCTTTCCTCGGGAAGGGAAGCAACAGCCCCCCAGTTCGCTAGTTCCCGACCCTCAGAAATTACAAGTTCAATAAGGGACAAGTTCCGGAGTCCACAGTTGTTCTGTGTGGAGGGGAGGCAAGACAGTGAAGAGAAAAAGGAACGGTGCAGCGGTGTACATACATCAATGTATCACAAGCACGTTTCATGTTCAAACCCCAATAAAGTTTTCACTGTACCCCCAAAAAATATCACAAAAAATATCTCCCCAAAATATGTTGCAAAACATGTCAACAGAACACAGTATAACATCGCCTCGGGGAGCTATCGCTCTCACAGAGGTAATGGAACACAGACTCTGTCAAAACGCTATGTGCCCGCGCTACACAGTACAGACCACGGAACTGTTCTCGATTCAGCTGCATGATGGCGCCAGAACACTGCAAATACGCAGCTGGCAAGAATGCACGCAGTCCCGCTGGGTATTAAAGACAATACATTTCGGGCAGCTTCCCCTCCAAATTTCAAGGGGATAATTCATTCTCAGGGGCAGGGAGAGCTGAAGCATGTACTTCAGGAGGAGATTTCCTCTCTGTTGAACAAGAGGACAATAAGAGTGGTACCACCCGAGGAGAGCCACGGCGGCTTTCACTCGAGATACTTTCTCGTTCCAAAGAAAGGGCCCTCCGTCCAATACTAGATCTACGTGCGCTGAATGTATACCTAAGAAAATACAAGTTCAGAATGCTCACTTATTCTACATTCCTGCAAATAGTGCGCCAGGGAGATTGGTTCACATCAATCGATCTGAAGGACGCATATTTTCACATAAAGATATACCCACCCCACAGGAAGTTCCTGAGATTTGCCTGCCTTGGTGTGGTCTACGAATATCTGGTGCTACCATTTGGCTTGTCTCTCAGCCCCAGGGTATTTATAAAATGTACAGAAGCGGCGCTGACTCCGCTCAGGGAAAAAGGCATTCGTCTCGTTCCTTACATAGACGACTGGCTCGTGACAGCTCGCTCAGAGCAAGAAGCGAGAGAACACACAGCTATACTTCTGGAGCATATACAGAAACTGGGGCTAAGATTAAACACAAAAAAGAGTGTTTTAATTCCCACACAATCCATAACGTATCTGGGACTGTCGCTGAACGCAGTGAGGTTCAGAGCGCGACTTTTCGCAGACAGGGTGAAAAGATTCACTTGCTGCATGACCCAATTTCAGAGGGGAAACAAGGTTTCCTTTCGTACATGCCTCAGATTATTAGGACTGATGGCCTCAGCCCTGATAGTTATCCCCTTAGGAAGACTACATATGAGGGAATTTCAATGCTGGGTAGCGTCTCAGGGGCTGGACCCAGTACGTCACTCACGGAGAAGGGTAAGAGTGACGTCAGAGGTAGTTCTAGCACTGCGCCAGTGGAAACACCCGAATTTTCTGATTCAGGGGGTAGAGCGACGCACGTACAGTGTGTGATGAATCGGGGTGCGGATCTGCTGTCCAGGGGAAATCCCCTTTATGGCGGGTGGAAACTGAACAGCGAAGTGGTTGAACAGATCTGGAGCATATACTGCAGAGTGACAGTGGAACTGTTTGCGTCCCAAGACAACGCCCAATGTCACCTGTTCTTTTCCCTGAAAGATCGGAGCCCTTGGGAATAGACGCGCTAGCACACGAGTGGCCTCGCACTCTTCTATACGCGTTCCCACCGATAGCGCTGATATCACCAACTCTCTGCAGAGTAAGGGAGGAAGGTATGAAACTAATACTAATAGCTCCGAGATGGCTGGGGAAACACTGGCTTGCGGAGATTATACATATGCTGTACAACGAACCGTGGTCTCTCCCGCAGCGCAGAGACCTTCTGTCACAAGAGGAGGGGGAGATCTTCCATCCTCATCCGGAACAACTGGCACTATGGGCCTGGCCTGTGAGTGGTCCAATTTAAGTAAGACTGGTCTGCCTGACAGTGTCATCAGAACCATACAGAATGCCAGAGCGGCATCAACTAGGTCTCTCTATGATTGCAAATGGAATGTGTTTGAGTGCTGGTGCGCAACTAGACACGAGATTCCTTTTCAGTGTTCAGTGGAAGTGGTCCTTTCATTCCTTCAGGAAATTATAGATAAAGGCAAAGCGTTCTCAACCATAAAAGTGTTTCTGGCTGCTATATCTGCTTGTCACATTGGTTTTGATGATAAAACAGTGGGGCAACATCCTTTAATATGCAGATTCATGAAGGGCCCGCGCCCTGCCGGTTTCAAAACCACTTACCCCATCATGGGATTTGGGATTGGTGCTTGATGCATTGTCTATGTCCACATTTGAACCGCTAGACAAGGTTGATTTCAAGGCACTGTCTTTCAAGACTGCACTATTAATAGCTTTGGTCTCAGCAAAGCGCGTGAGTGAGATTCATGCGTTTTCTGTGCGTTCAGCATGCTTGCAGTTCATATCTGGGGATGCAGAAGTAGTTATGAAACCTAACCCGGCATTCATGCCTAAAGTCATTAATACTATAAACTCTCTTGAGCTAAGGGCCTTCCATCCATTTTCTTTTGTATCATAAAGTTAAATACACTGTGCCCAGTGCGCGCTTTACGCATCTATACAGAGCGAACCAGAGGTTTAAGGGAGAGCGATCAGCCTCGTACAGGGAAGCCGATCACTAAGCAGAATTTATCGCATTGGATAGTGGAGGCGATTTCGTTGTCATATTCCAGTAAGGGTCTCGAACCCCCAACTGGTTTACGCGCGCACTCAAAAAAGGGAATGTCAAGTTCCTGGGCTCTATTTAAAGGGGTCACATTGCAGGATATCTGTGAAGAGGCGAGCTGGTCATCTCCGCACACATTTGCCAGATTTTATAAACTGGACGTTACAGCTCAGACTTTAGCACATGCAGTAAGGACGGAATCTACAAGCTAAACTCGTTCAGCCCTGAATGTGTTGGTTATGGTTGGCAGGAGACTTCAAAACAGGCTATCTGACAATACGGGAGTTAGGATATCCCATAGTGAGACACCGAAACATATGCTTGAAAGAGAACAATAGGTTACTTGCGTAACCCCGGTTCTCTGATAGCATTAAGTGAGGTATCTTACCAGATCATCCTCCTTGCTGTGTGAAGCGAGGAAGAGGTTGCTTGTTTTGAATAGCGAAGTGACGTTGTGCTGCTCTCTTTATACGGTTAGGCCCTCCCAGACACAACGTCACGTCTGCCAGCCAATTGGGGCTGGCGTAATGTAATAGGGTTTCTGAGGAATACGCGTAAGGGGCGTATCCCATAGACGTTGTGCTGCTCTCTTTATACGGTTAGGCCCTCCCAGACACAACGTCACGTCTGCCAGCCAATTGGGGCTGGCGTAATGTAATAGGGTTTCTGAGGAATACGCGTAAGGGGCGTATCCCATAGACGTTGTGCTGCTCTCTTTATACGGTTAGGCCCTCCCAGACACAACGTCACGTCTGCCAGCCAATTGGGGCTGGCGTAATGTAATAGGGTTTCTGAGGAATACGCGTAAGGGGCGTATCCCATAGACGTTGTGCTGCTCTCTTTATACGGTTAGGCCCTCCCAGACACAACGTCACGTCTGCCAGCCAATTGGGGCTGGCGTAATGTAATAGGGTTTCTGAGGAATACGCGTAAGGGGCGTATCCCATAGTAAGACACCTCACTTAATGCTTTCAGAGAACCGGGGTTATGCAAGTAACCTATTGTTTCATTGGGGCCAGCAGCAAAAATCTTGGGCTATGGACAATGTGAAAAATGCATTGTTCTTTGATGAGTCCACCTTTACTGTCTTTCCCACACCAGGGACGTTATGATGTGGAGAAGCCCCAAAAAAGCGTACCACCCAGACTGTTGCATACCCAGAGTGAAGCATGGGGGTGGATCAGTAATGGTTTGGGCTGCAATATCATGGCAATCCCTAGGACCAATACTTGAGATAGATGGGCGCATCACTGCCAAGGACTACCGAACCATTCTGGAGGACCATGTGCACCCAATGGTTCAAACATTGTATCCTGAAGGAGGTGTTAGTGTTTTGGCGGAATTAGTGGTGTTGGACCAGGCGTTTCAAGTTTAATTGTCCAACCCCATATACACTTTTTTATTAATAAGAAAATGTACATTTAAAAATCACCAATGTACTTGGGAAAAGAAAAAAAAAACAACAACAACCAGAGGCCCATGATTCTCAATCGTATTGGAAGGACAGGTCAATTCTTTGACCGCTGGGCCTCATGTTTGGCAGGCTGTGGTACACAGCCTTTGGTACACAATTACACAATTAAAATGATTATCACCAAGATTTTATAGACTCAATCTTAAAACATAATTGATCAGAATAAGACATACGACTATTATGATTAATAATTATATTAATAATTAATAAACAATTAAGTACTAGGCTTAACCACAAAACGAACATACTCTCACTCTCTCACATTCACACACACACAAACCGATTAAGATCCCAAATGATGCATGTTCCGTCTTGGCTGGCGCTGATCATTATGCTGTATGGTTTGCAGACAAAAAGACCAGTGACCTCATCTGTGTGTCCATACAAGTGAACCTGAGACTCAACTTCCATCTCTGAGGCCTAAAACAGAAAAATGATAAGACGAGATAAGCTGGTAAAAAAAAAACAGCAAGACTGTTTGGCAGTGCAACACATTGACTTGTCTGATTCCCCGAGCTACAGAAAATGTGTTTCTAGTGCAACAGAGAAATAACAAAAGAGACCACTCCAAACATGGTTAATGTGTGTGTTGGATGTAATTACTAAATGAGGAAAGCAAGAAAGCAGTGTTGCCAGACTAGTTAGGTTCTGACCTAGTTAAGCAGTTTTAATTTTTTATAGGTCCTCATGCAGTCATTAATTTTAGTGTAGGCTAAAATTTGAGCTGGTATAAATTGAGTTTTAAAGTTTATTAAAATCATAAGCTTATTTATAAGCAAATTTGAAAAAAAAAAAAAAAACCTAGGAAGAGTACCACTATTTCAACAAATCAATCATGATGTTGAAGGCATACCCACTTCGATGTCACTGATTACCAGACACAGAACCGCCATAAGTGTAAATGGTATATATGAGGTGGTATCAAAAGGTTTAGGTACTAGTTTTGTAACATGCCAACAAATGGCAGCACAAGGCTGACAGGGAGCACCAACCTCCATAGGTCAATGTGCCAAAACACATTGTTCTGTGTACATCGGTAGCTATTCTAACCATGTGCATTACCACGTCCACGATTTCATCATGGACAGCAAGTTAGAACAAAGAGCGCATGTGAAATTCTGTGTGAAACTGGGCAAATCAGCCATGGAGATGTTAGACATGAGTTGTTCGAAGTGGCAAGCATGCTTCAAGTGTGGAAAAACATAATTGGAAGGCGACAAGGAATCAGTAGGACCTTCCACAAGCTCAATAGTTCCACTTGAAAAAATGTTGAAAACGTTTGTCAACTTGTGTGTGCTGATCATGTGAACAATTCACAACATTGCTGCCATTGTCAGTTTGTCATTGGGATTTGTACAGACGTCATGTTGATACCAAGTCCGTCCCCAGGCTGCTGACCCAGCAGCAGAAGTCGTCTGCCAAAAAATCTGTGTGTCGTGGATGACCAGTCCTTTGTGTCAAGGGTCATTACTGGTGACTAAACTTCAACTCTGGGTTCAACTCTGGGTTTTTTCCAACATTCAAAGCATTGTGCATCAAGAATTCCACCCAGGGGGCCAGAGTGTTTCTACTGCCAAGTTTTAAGCCATATGAGGCAGAATATATGTATGGCAAAAGCGATCTGTGGAGTTCGAATCTCAAAACCTTTTAAGAACCCCTTGTAGAAAAGTGTGGAAGAGTGATGTGCACCTTAAGCTATGGATAATGCCTTCTTAAACAGTTGACAGTAAGGCTCACTGCAAATTCAGTGAAGGATCATCACAGAAGCACAAGATGACATGTCTGCCCAGAGTAAAGGCATTTCCAGTACTGAGGATAAGTAAAGCTAACACAGACACCTACTCTACTATAATGACTGGAAGTGCCATGAACTACCACCACCATATTTTACTGTTGGTATGATGTTCTTTTTTTGAAATGTTGTGTTACTTTTACGCCAGATGTAACGGGACACGCACCTTCCAAAAACTTCAACTTTTGTCTCGTCGGTCCACAAGGTATTTTCCCAAAAGTCTTGGCAATCATTGAGATGTTTTTTAGCAAAATTGAGACAAGCCTTAATGTTCTTTTTGCTTAAAAGTGGTTTGCGCCTTGGAAATCTGCCATGCAGGCCGTTTTTGCCCAGTCTTTTTCTTATGGTGGAGTCGTTGTCCTGGGGTCTTTTGTGGCCTCTCGGATGAGTTGTCTCTGCGCTCTTGGGGTAATTTTGGTCGGCCGGCCACTCCTGGGAAGGTTCACCACTGTCCCATGTTTTGCCATTTGTAGATAATGGCTCTCACTGTGGTTCGCTGGAGTCCCAAAGCTTTAGAAATGGCTTTATAACCTTTACCAGACTGATAGATCTCAATTACTTTTGTTCTCATTTGTTCCTGAATTTCTTTGGATCTTGGCATGATGTCTAGCTTTTAAGGTGCTTTTGGTCTACTTCTCAGGTAGCTCCTATTTAAGTGATTTCTTGATTGAAACAGGTGTGGCAGTAATCAGGCCTGGGGGTGACTACAGAAATTGATCTCAGGTGTGATAAACCACAGTTAAGTTATTTTTTAACAAGGGGGGCAATCACTTTTTCACACAGGGCCATTTAGGTTTGGATTTTTTTTCTCCCTAAATAATAAAAACCATCATTTAAAAACTGCATTTTGTGTTCAATTATGTTATCTTTGACTAATAGTTAAATGTGTTTGATGATTAGAAATATTTTGTGTGACAAACATGAAAAAGAATAAGAAATCAGGAAGAGGGCAAATAGTTTTTCACACCACTGTACATTGCTCGCCAGACATCAAACAAGGGTGATTTATCAGATATACTAAAGGATGGGACCAGAGACTTCTAGATACACAGAACCAGATGTACAGAAGTCGGTGCCGGTGCCATATTTTAGAGAATAACTTTGAGAGCAGACTGATCGCTTACCTTACAGTACTCTCTTTAAACAAGTTACTTTGCATATGTGTAAAGCATTATTTAAAAAAAACAAATGCATGCAGTTTGTGAGCACTATCTGCAGTTATCTGAGACTGATTGAATTTGGGGCACAGATCCTGTTAGAACTGTGGATGCCATCAGCTTTTTTTTCAAGATAACATGCTGAATATACTGTAGCCAATATGGTTGGCATAGCAACAGACAGAACAAGTACTGTAGGTAGACATTCTGTGTACACACGGCTCAAGCACAAACAGCCTAATTTTAAGTTAATTATTTGCATATGCCATTCCTAGACATTGTAACTCATAGGAAAAAATTTTATTTCTTTCTCCAAGTCTACAGTAGGTAGATGCACTCACTTTAAATTTCAGGGTGGCAGCAAACTCAACACTGCTAAGCTGTGTGAGCAGTGGTTTTGCTGGTAACATTGTTTGTGACTTGGTCAAAACTGAAAAAACAGCATGGCTACCACAGCAAAAGCTGCCAGTAAGTAGTCAACACCTATGGGAACTCCTTGGCAGAGATTGGTAGAAAACTATTCTAGGTGACTTCCTCATAAGCTGTCATCAAAGCGAAAAGTTACTATTTTGAAGAATCTAAAATATAAAACATATTCTGGGTTACTTAACCCATTTTTGTGGACTACATAAGTCCATATTAGTCCTGTCATAATGTCAATATCTTTAAAATAAATATACAACATTGAAACCAATAAGAATGAAGGAAAAAACAGTGAATAAGAAGGTGTGACCATATTGTGTTTAACCAGTGGGAGATTTTCCACTTGTTAATGTTACCTTAATTAAAAATATACAAACGCTTTATCTCTAGTCAAAAAGGAACCAAAAAATTACTCAGGACTCCGTACTTATAATCCTTAGGTCGTAAATTCAAGCATTATCAAGAGCAGACTGTCTGACAGTTGCATGCACATTCATTATATACAGTTTTCAAGGGGAGGGATACACACCTTGTCTCCTCCTCAGTACTTCTTTTTTTCATTCCATACCAAATGTTTTAACTTTTTCCAAGAAATTCTCCCATTATGTTAAAGTTTTTCTACCATATTATGTTACGTCATATACCCCATTATCTGAGTCCCTACGTCATCTGTACCTTGTGATATCTTTTCCCATTATAATACATTTTTCTTGCAAATTACTTTTCATTATCTTTACACTTTCTCTTGTTTAATTTATTAAAAAAATATCAGGGTGGCACTTAATTTTTACTATACATTCCTGTTTTTTTCCTGGTTTATTCTACGGTTCTCAAGAGACAGACCATGGGTAAGCATCTCTTTTGCATTATTTCAATTTCTTGTCTTGTTGTCCCATTTTTTTTGTACTTACGGGTTTTATTTTAATCTTATAGCTGATTGTACTTGCCCAAGTGCTCATTGCATCCCTCTGGACAGCTCAGACAGTATGGACAGTAGGGCTGCAACAACTAATCGATAAAATCGATAATTATCGATAATGAAATTCGTTGTCAACGAATGCCGTTATCGATTAGTTGGGCTGCTCACGTCACTGAGGCGCGCGACCACAAGATGCACAAATACACACAGATACACAGCCGCTCGCGCAATGGATGTTACAGGAGCGTCTGCAGGAAAAAGCGCGCGCCCAGAGTCCTCCAAGGTTTGATAGCAGTTCACATTAAACGCCTCTAAGAAGACGGTAACCTGCACGCTATGCAAGACCGAGCTTTCATGGCATGTCATGCACGAACATTTAAACAGAAAACGTGTTGGTGTTACGGATGGCGAAACGTCAGCAGGGTCGGTAAAAACAGTATCTCTATCGTGTAAAAGTTGTATAGTTTAAGTGCTTTTGTTTAAACTTTAACTTTTTAAAACTTTTTAACTTTTTTTGCTTTTTGTTTTTTTTATAGTCCACTACAAAGTTAACTTGTAATTAACTGTGGTTTTACTTATGCATACATCATTTTATTATACAAAATTAGATTATTTTAGCTGTTTATATCTTTTTAACTGAATATATCAGTGTGTATATATATATATATATATATATATATATATATATATATATATATATACTGTATATATTATAAACTACATTTCATTTAAGGCTTAAAATGTCAAAATTAAAGATTATTAAACTCTATATGTGGCTTTTGCATTTTTAAAAGTTTCTTTTTATACATAAATAATACCCTGATTTATGTTTTTTAAATAGTTTTAAGCAAAATATCAAATTAAAGAAGTGGTTAGGTTTTATCCGATTAATCGATTAATCGAAAACAATCGCCCAACTAATCGATTATTAAAATAATCGTTAGTTGCAGCCCTAATGGACAGTACAGATTATAACCCTAATGAACCTGCCATTGACCGGCCCTCTGTGGGCCTCATCCAGACAGAGTATTAGCTGTCTGTGTCATTGATGGAAATTTTTACAGGAGAGAGGGCTTATGCATTTCAGAAAGGATGCTCCAATCTGGTCCTTCTAATAGTGTGTATGCATGCTGTTTCAGAGGACAAATGTGTCCACGTTAAAGTCAGATAAAAGTCACTTTCTAATTTTTTATGTAACTGTCAGGACTTGCAAATCTGATTTGACCAAAAAAAATTTAACTGAACAATTTGACTTATTAATGTAAACATGTGCCCATTGCTTAGAAGTGGTATAAAATTAAAACTTATTATGGAATTTGATAAAATGTTTTAAAATGATTGTCATGACCAGGGGCTTAAAGGCATAAATGAGTGTGTGGATGTTATTTGCATTTAACTACAAGTTTTACCAGTTGCAACTAAAGGACTCCCATCCTGAGCACTTCTCTAGTCCACACTCTCAACCAGTAAATAGTAGTATTGTACTGTTGTGCTGTGTTGCTGCAATTGATTTTTATAACTTTCCTGCTGTTGTGCAATGTTTTTACATGTTGTTGCAAACATACAAAAAACCTACAGTAACAAAATGCTGAGTTGTACGAATAGGTTTTGCATTGCCATGATAACCTACCACAAAGCGATTGCTATAGGCGGTGATGACTCCACATCTACTGCCTATAAACAGTTGACAACCGTCAGACACCCAGGCACAACTTGTCACCTGATAGAGAGTAAAACAATTTTTTAGGAAATTTAACACTTTAGCTAATAAATATAACAATAAAACATAACAATAAAACATACTATAACATATCATTGAAAAAATCATTATCTGTCATCAGATTTAAGCTAAAACACTCCAGGATCTAAAACTGCATTATCTGCATTTTTTAAACTTGGCTTAACTGTATATTGTGCATGTTATGCTAAAACAACAGAGTTTATTCTTTAATTATGCACCATCAAACTGTTAGATCAGTAAAATCACCGTAATTTCATTAATGTTTCTTTTTTGTGCAACAATGCGATTAGCTTCTGACCTGGTGAAGCGGAGAGCACTGGATGTAATTGATGGGTGGCTCACTTTGTTTGCTCTTGAGCCGCAGTGTATTATCACTGTAGCCCCAGCTGAGAATGGCCGACCATTGTATATCTGTGCTGTGCATACTTCTCACACCTAAGGAGCAGTGTTGTACAATATTTTTTTAGTCGTCAATCTAGCTGGTTGAAAAATAAAGTGCAAGGGGAATCATAATTTCTACTTTCATGTCCTGATATTTACATTTCAGATATGTTGAGCAACTAAGAAGAGTAGACCACACAATTGTTGGATGAGCAAAAAACTGATCTTAAATTAAAGTAAGTAACTTCAAATAACTACTGCTTGCAATAACTACTGGTGACCCTCTGACATCATCCAAACTGTTGGATTCAAGTTGGACTGTCTTATGTTTATCAGACTTTTAACTTATTCATATTTCTTTTCAAATGTTACGTATACAAAAAGAACTGGCCTTGACATTAAAATATTTTTAAGGGGGACTATACTGTACGTTTTAAGAGTGTTATATTATTCATGTGCAGTTTACCAGAGAAAATGCAAAACAACCAACTTTAACTGTCGCTAAGAGTGTGTCTATCTACAGTTTACCAGTACACAAAATAATGTAGATGCATTTTTATGTATGTGAATATTTATGTCCTTCACCTTGCTCCTTGCTGTAGATCATCATGAGGCAGAACTTGTAGGAGAGGCCACAGATGGCTCGGGTCGGCAGTGCCAGCAGGGAACCAAAGCACTCTGTATGAAGATGGCTAAAGCACACAACTGGGTCAGGAGCACTAGGTGAGCCCACATACTCACCCCATTTTAGGCCCTTAATCCATGGCAGAGGACTCTGCAAAAACAGCAGAAAAAGGGTTGTAATACAATACATACAATATTTATTCAAACACAGTTTCTCAATTCAGTGTCATCCGGTTGCATCACTGACATATTATAAATATTGTTGCCTGTTCTCTTGGGTGTACTGTATTTCTCTCTGTGTCTAACAAGTAGGTTAAATTTGCCTCTACTTTGGAGAGGGTGCTGATTGGAGGATTGGTCAGTGATATGTGCCGTTCACCTGCCTCCTGTGTCTCAGTTGGACAAGCACTTCCTAAACCTGTGAGCCTTACTCCCACCTCCTGTGTGGAAACTGGGCTGGCACTTGTTGAAACTGTATTTAAACACTATCCTGCCTGCTGCTGGACAGACAACTGTTTGGCTTATTATTGTGTTTTGCAAGTTCATATCTGAATTTCTGTGTATTATCTTTTCCTGCCCTTTTCGACCTGGATTCTGTTTTGCCCCTTTGTAAGAAAATCTGTTAATAAATATCGTCTTGTACATAGTACAAGTAGGGAGTCGAGGCCCTTTTTGTTCTTTTCCCCTTTTTTCCTGGTTATGCCTGTCAGGGAGTTAGATAAGACTTGATGTTTTTTGGTTTGCTTTGTTGTTAGGTTAGGTAGATTGGTGTGTTTCTAGTTAGTGGTTTTTTTTTTAAATTATTTTCTTTCCTTTTCCCAATTTTTATTATTTTTATTTTATGTTTGGCCTTTCCGACGTAAAACATTTGCCAAATCAATGATGCGAATCACGAATATAATTCCCATACCAGATCGGTCGTGGCCCGGGTTAACAACGACCGCCACTGGTGTTGTTGACCTACAGGGTGCTGGTGGAAATTGGGCTACTGTTGGTCGAAGAAGGAGAGGAGGAAGGCGTGTTCGAAAGCAGAGAGAAAAGAGGAAAGGCAAGAGTTTAGGAGTGATAGTAGGGACTTTGAATGTTGGGACTATGACAGGGAAGGGAAGAGAGTTAGTTGATATGATGCAGAGAAGGAAGGTGGATATACTGTGTGTCCAGGAAACCAGGTGGAAAGGTAAGCAAGGCTAGAAGCTTAGGATCAGGGTTCAAATTGTTTTACCATGGTGTGGATAGGAAAAGAAATGGAGTAGGAGTTATTCTAAAAGAGGAGTTTGTAAGGAATGTTCTAGAGGTGAAGAGAGTATCAGATAGAGTTCAATAATGTTCAATGTTGTTAGTGGTTATGCCCCACAGGTAGGATGTGAGTTAAAAGAGAAGGAGAAATTCTGGAGTGAGTTAGATGAAATGATGCAGAGCATCCCCAGAGGTGAAAGAGTGGTGATTGGTGCAGACTTCAATGGACATGTTGGGGAAGGGAACAGAGGTGATGAAAATGTGATGGGCAGGTTTGGTCTTCAGGACAGGAATGTAGAAGGACAGATGGTGGTGGACTTTGCAAAGAGGATGGAAATGGCAGTAGTAAATACTTTCTTCCAGAAGAGGCAGGAACATAGGGTAACATATAAGAGTGGAGGCAGAAGCACTCAGGTCGACTACATCTTGTGTCGACGTTGTAACGTGAAAGAGATCAGTGACTGCAAAGTGTTGGTAGGGGAGAGTGTAGCCAGACAACACAGAATGGTTGTGTGTAAAATAACCCTGGTGGTGAGGAAGGCGAAGAGGACAAAAGCAGAGCAGAGGACAAAGTGGTGGAAGCTGAGAAAGGAAGAATGTTGTGAAGTCTTTAGGGAGGAGTAGAGACAGGCTATGGGTGGTCAGGAGGGGCTTTCAGTTGACTGGACAACTACAGCCAATGTGATCAGGGAGACAGGTAGGAGGGTACTTGGTGTATCATCAGGTAAGGGGAAAGTGGACAAGAAGACTTGGTGGTGGAATGAGGAAGTCCAGGAGTGTATACAGGGAAAGAGGCTAGCTAAGAAGAAGTGGGACACTGAGAGGACTGAAGAGAGTAGACAGGAGTACAGGGAGATGCAGAGTAAGGTGAAGGTAGAGGTGGCAAATTCCAAACAAAGATCATATGAGGACTTGTATGCTAGGCTAGACAGTAAGGAGGGAGAGGTGGATCCGTACAGGTTGGCGAGGCAGAGAGATAGAGATGGGAAAGATGTGCAGCAGGTTAGAGTGATTAAAGATAGAGATGGAAATGTACTGACAGATGCCAGGAGGGTGATGGGAAGATGGAAGGAGTACTTTAAGGAGTTGATGAATGAGGAAAACGAAAGAGAACAAAGAGTAGAAGAGGTGACTGTTCTGGAACAGGAAGCAGCAAATATTAGTAAAAGTGAGGTGAGAAGGGCGTTAAAGAGGATGAAGAATGGAAAGGCTGTTGGTCCTGATGACATACCTGTGGAGGTATGGAAGTGCTTAGGAGAGGTGGCAGTAGAGTTTCTGACAAGTTTGTGAGAGTGAGAGGAGGACATGTATGAGAGCTGTAAGACAGTGGTAAGATGTGCTGTAGGTGTGACGGAAGAGTTCAAGGTGGAGGTGGGTCTGCATCAAGGGTCGGCTCTAAGCCCCTTTTTGTTTGCTCTGGTGATGGACAGGATGACAGATGAGGTAAGACCCCATGGACTATGATGTTTGCAGATGACATTGTGCTCTGTAGCGAGAGCAGGGAACAGGTGGAGGAAAATTTGGAGAGGTGGAGGTATGCTCTGGAAAGCAGAGAAATGAAGGTTAGCCGCAGCAAGACAGAATACATGTGTGTAAATGAGAGGGACCCAGGAGGATCGGTGAGGCTACAGGGAGCAGAGGTAAAGAAGGTGCAGGATTTTAAGTACTTAGGGTCAACGGTCCAGAGCAACGGAGAGTGTTCAAAGGAGGTGAAGAGGCGGGTACAGGCAGGTTGGAATGGGTGGAGAAAAGTGTCAGGTGTGTTGTGCGGTAAAAGAGTATCAGCGAGAATGAAAGGAAAGGTGTACAGGACAGTGGTGAGACCAGCAATGCTCTACGGCTTAGAGACAGTGGCGCTAAAGAAAAGACAGGAGGCAGAGTTGGAGGTAGCAGAGCTGAAGATGTTGAGGTTCTCTTTGGGAGTGACAAGGATGGATAGGATTAAAAATGAGTTCATCAGAGGGACAACCCACGTTAGATGTTTTGGAGATAAAGTCAGAGAGGCCAGATTGAGGTGGTTTGGACATGTTCAGAGGAGAGATTGTGAATATATCGGTAAAAGGATGCTGAGGTTGGAACTGCCAGGCAGGAGGTCTAGAGGAAAACCAAAGAGGAGATTTATGGATGCAGTGAGAGAGGACATGAAGTTAGTTGGTGGGAGAGAAGAGGATGCAGAGGATAGGGTTAGATGGAGGCAAATGATTTGCTGTGGCGACCCCTAAAAGGGAACAGCCGAAAGACAAAGAAGAAGAAGATTTTATGTTTGGCCTGGCCCTAGAGCATGTCGTAACACATAAATTAAGCACCTACAGTACCTCTGTAGCAACAAGCCAATTATAGCTGCCAGTCACTAGAATATGTATTTTAGTCAATCATACTTTTATAGCTAAAGTCAAGACTATAATTAACCCAACCAAACTGGCTAGCTAAAACCTAGTTAATTCAAAATTAATTACACTTTTATAATTTATGGCTTGTTCATGTTCTAAGAGTGAAGACATTCCATCCATGGCTTAATTATTTGGCAGGAAAAACAAGGGAGGCTAAGATGCATCAGAGAAAGATGTCTTGATGTTCTGCTCTGAGGCCATAAAACATGGCTCTTAAAGTTAGCAATAAAACACCGGGTAATGTCTCTTTTCACATACATATATTAAAGAACTTTTGGAACAATATATATTTTTCCAAATCACAGTGTTACTATTAACATTAGACAACATGAGACATTAGACAAAAGAACAAGTAAAGCCATGTACCAAATCTAAATAATGTACATACAGACAACATAAGCACTAAGCACTGTAGAAAACTGAAGATATTTATTGCACAGTAGTGCTAATAAAGTAAACAACTCAGCCATTGAGGTTGCATGAGCCATTGTAGTCTTAGTGTCCGTAGACTGTTTTCAGACAGAAAAAGGTTCAAAAGGCTGTAGCAGTGTGGGAGATGAATCTGTTTAATGATAATACATTTCCACAAAATCCTCAGAAGGCAAAAACCCTAGGCAAAAAAGCCAGTGTCATCAGTGGGGTTGCTGGTTAAAGAAGTTTGCCGACAGAGCAATGATTTCGTTAGTGTGTGTATTTGTGTGTGTGTGCGCGTGTGTCTAATAAAGTCGTCCTACACAATAGCCCCCATTTTTCCCTTCTCGTCTAACTTCAGCAACAATTATTTTCAAAGGTAAAGTGCATGTCAATTAGTTTTATTTTTACTTATTTATTTTTGTATTTTATATTTTTTGGTTGTGGAACGAATCGGAGTTTCCATTGTTTTTTATGGGGAAATTCGCTATAATATAGGAGTTCTTTGATATACAAGCATGCGCCCCGGAACAAATTATGCTTGCAATGCAAGGTTTAAATGTATATAAAATTATATAAAATTAGGCCCTGCTGAATGGACAGCCAGTGCCTCTGATCTGAAGCTAGGATTGTTAAATATTTAGACGCATCTCTTACATCTAAAGCACTAATTGGTAATGAAATGATTGCTGATCAGGCGTTTGATATACTGTGCTTAACAGAAACGTGGATTAAATCGAATATGTCTAACATTAAATGATAATTAAAATCATAATCTGATCACTGTCCTAAAACATGGACATAAATGCATTTGATGTTATTTGTACTAACATAACAAAGGTAGCCACAAATAATGTGTCAGTTCAGACTTGAATTTGTTGATTACCTTTCAAACCTGGTCGCTTCTGTAAGCAAAGTTTTAATTGCTGGAATCCTTAATATTCCTTTTTTTTTTTAAAAAAGAAGAGAACAGAAATTGTGTCCATTCTGAACTCAGTAGAAGTAAATCAGTGTATAGCAGGAACCAATCATAAGGCTGGTCCACTTTCTAGGAAGTAATACTAGCCTTCAGATTAAATACAGACAATACAGTGCCATTCCTAGAGTCTGTAGTTATCTCAGATCATTATCTCACCTTGGTAAAGGTGGCTCAGTAATAATGTTTATAATAATGTATACAGTGCCGCGCTACCACATTTAACATACATTCACATCAACTACTGCACAGAGCTTCATCAGTAATCTTCCAGAGTTATCAGCTAAGATTGGATCACCGTCTAACCCCTTTGAATGTGATAAGTCAACTGAATGCTTAGAGTCAACATTCCGTTATACTTTAGATAATTTATCTCCAGTTAAAATAGAAAATAGCAGGAAAAAAATTCAGGCCAGACTAAAAATTTAATAAACATTGATGCAGGGGGGCACTTTTTATTCAATATACTCAGGAATATTTCAACTGTTAAAAGACAGTAAATTCTTCACTTAGCAATGGTTACATTCCAAAATCTTCTAAACTAGCAGTTATTAAGCCCCTTAATAAAAGACCTGAATTGACCCCTGTCAGCTTTATCTCCAAGATCATATCTACATAGGAATAAATTTATGACACCATGAATGTGATTTGCCTCTTGCTAAAATCTTAAATGTTTGTCACTTTTTTAAGAGAATGAAAGTACGCTATAAATTAATAATAAATAAATGTACAATTCATTGGATGTGTTCATATGCATTGGAAGTTAATAAAACCATGTAGGCATTACAACAGAAAATGTTTTAGACCAATTAATAAAAAAAAAAAAGTTAAATTAATTATTTAACTGGTTGGTTTAGACATGGATGGACAGAGTGTGAACACTAGCTAGAATGCTGGTTAAAGAGGAGACCACCTTATAATGATGCAAATACTCACTCTGCCAAAAATAAAACATATTCTATAGTCAGTGCTCAAGTGCTTGACAATATGTCATAAAATAAAAAAAGAAATGTATCTTCTTTATCTCCTTAAAATCTCAAAGAGCCATTTGGACCCGTTTCCCACAGAAAAGAAAACACAGGTAGCCACAAAACCCTTTTGACATCTAAAAAGCAGATAACACTGCATACAGTGCATTCGGAAAGTATTCACAGCGCAACACTTTTTTCACATTTTGTTATGCTACAGCTTTATTCTAAAATCGATTAAATTCACTTTTTCCTTTAGAAATTTACACCCCATAATGACAACACACGGAAAGCTCCTGGACCAGACAATATCCCAGGTCGTGTCTTCAAAGCATGCGCCCGCGAGCTGGCGGATGTCTTCACAGACATTTTTAACCTTTGCCTGCACCGGTCTGCTGTCCCAACACGTTTTAAGAGGACCACCATCATCCCTGTCCCTAAAAAAATGAATGTGAGCTGCCCAAATGACTATCGCCCAGTAGCACTCACCTTCATTGCCATGAAGTGCTTTGAGCGCATAGTCAAAGCTCACATCACATCCTTACTCCCTGCTTCACTCGATCCGCTCCAGTTTGCCTACAGGCCAAATTGATCTACTGATGATGCAATAGCAATTGCACTTCACACTGCCCTCTCCCACCTGGACCAGAGGAACACATACGTGCGGATGCTGTTCATCAATTATAGCTCTGCTTTCAACACCATCATACCATCCAGACTGGTCATGAAACTCCGCACCCTGAGCATCAGTTCCTCCCTGTGCAGCTTGATCCTAGACTTCCTGACCTCAGGTGATTCGGATCGGCAAAATCACCTCATCCTTACAAACACTCAGCACCGGTGTCCCTCAGGGATGTGTGCTTAGCCCCCTACTGTACACCCTGTTCACCCACGACTGTATTCAATTTATTTGTATAGCGTTTTTAGCAATTTTCATTGCCGCAACAGCTGCTGTACAGCAACATATAGCTCCAACACCATCATCAAATTTGCAGACGACACCACCACCATCGGCTGCATTTCTGATGGAGATGAGGCGGCATACAGGGCAGAGGTGAGAGCCCTAACATCATTGTGCCACGACAACATCCTGCTGCTCAATGTCAGCAAAACTAAGGAGCTCATCGTGGACTACAGGAGACTGCAGGGTGGAAGCCACACCCCCATCCACATCAAGGGAGCAGAGGTGGAGAGAGTCAGCTGCTTCAGATTCCTGGGCATTAATATCAGCGAGGATCTGAGTTGGTCACACCACACTGGTGTGATCACTAAAGCGGCAAGTCAGCGGCTCTTCTTCATGCGGCGCCTGAGGAGGATCCCAGAATACTCACAAACTTATATCGATGCACCATCGAGAATATTCTGTCTGGCTGTACCACCTAGTATGGCAGCTGTAATGCTTTGGATCGCAAAGCTCTGCAGAGGGTGGTGAGATCAGCACGGCGCATCACTAGGACTGAATTGCCAGCCATGCAGGACCTTTACAGACATCGCTGTAGGAGGAAGACGCAGCGGATCCTCTCTGACCATAGCCACAGATTTTTCACGCTCCTGCTGTCGGGCAGGCGGTACAGGAGCATCAAGACCCGCACCAGCAGATACAGAGACAGTTTCTATCCACAAGCCATCAGGCTTCTAAACTGCTAACATTCTGCACACACCAATATACACTCACCACAACTACTGGACTATTAATAATGTCACTTTAAACAATGCCACCTTAAATATATATTCAAAATACTTCTTTGAATCTTGCACTGTTATATGTAAATACTAAATTATCTTTAGCTTACTTGCACATACATATACCTTTGAAATAATGATTTCCCCCCCCTCTCCTTGTATTTTTATATTTATATGTTTATGTATATAAACATATAAATGGGGAACACGAGTCTAAGAATTTTAGTATGGGAATAATGCCTCATTATCTGTATATGACAATAAAACTTGAAACTTGAAACATGAAAAAAGTTTACTTGAGATTTTTGAAAATGTATTTAAAAAAAAGTTAAGAAAGCACATGTACATAAGTATTCACAGCCTTTGCCATGAAGCTTAAAATTGAGCTCAGTTTCCCCTGATCATCCTTGAGATGTTTCTGCAGCTTAATTGGAGTACCTGTGGTAAATTCAGTTGATTAGACAGGATTGGTTGAGGCACAAATCTGGGGAAGGTTACAGAAAAATTTCTGCTGCTTTGAAGGTCCCAATGAGCACAGTGGCCTCCATCATCAGTAAGTGGAAGTATGAAACCTCCAGGACTCTACCTAGAGCTGGCCAGCCATCTAAACTGAGCGATCGGGGGAGAAGGGCCTTAGTCAGGGAGGTTTTTTAAAATACTACTTTTGACATATAAAGCATTAAATGGTCTCGCGCCGCAGTACCTGAGCGAAATGCTAGTGTCTTACGATCCGCCACGCCTACTTCGATCAAAGGATGCAGGCTGCTTGTCAGTACCGCGTATTATGAAAAATACAGCTGGGGGCAGAGCTTTTTCTTACAAAGCCCCAAAGTTATGGAATAGTCTTCCAAATAGTGTTCAGGACTCAGACACAGTCTCAGTGTTTAAGTCCAGGCTAAAAACCTATTTATTTAGCCAAGCATTTTAAAATGCAAATAGATTTGCCATAGGTAAAGGAGCAGATCTGGGGGACTCATGGACGTAGAGTATTATGGTGAACTGGTATGTTTGGATGCTGTCTTCCTCACTCTCATTGATCACTCAGGTTTGCTGACGGTGAGGTGATTGTTTGCTTTACATGTCAGGAAGCCATCATGTCTGTGTTTCCTTCTGGCTCTCCCTTTTAGTTATGCTGTCATAGTTAGTCCTGCCGGAGTCTCTGCTTGCACTCTACAGTTAATATACATTCACATTATACATTGTGTGACTGTGACCATACCTAACTGCCATCTCTCCTCTTCTTCTCTTTCCCCCCCTCTTTCTTTTTCCTCTCTCCTCCTGTCCCCCCCTTTCACTCTTTCTCTCTCTCTCTGTCGAGCTACACATGTCGTTCCTGAGCCGCCAGTAATCCAGACTCCCTCTGCCCTCCGGACCTGTCTGACCCATCCTGGTGCCCCGCTTCTGGCTGAAGATCTCGTCACATGGATGCCCCGTGTGTCTCTCTGGGATGCGTCTGGTGTCTGGGAATGATTCTCTCTACCTAGAAAATGGTTCTGGCCTTGACTGGTGTTGGCAACTGTTTCTCTGGGGACTTGACAGTTCGATAGTTCATGACTGGAACTTCTTACAAGTCTACCTGGGTCTTCAATAACTACCTGGACTCCATATTAACATCAATTAACATCAGCTATTATAGCTGAACTGCCTCCCACCCTACACACTGTATAAATGCAGATCATTTACTGCTTTCTGTTTCACCCAAATGAGGATGGGTTCCCTGTTGAGTCTGGTTCCTCTCAAGGTTTCTTCCTATTACCATCTCAGGGAGTTTTTCCTTGCCACTGTCGCCCTCGGCTTGCTCACCAGGGACAAACTGACCATTTTGATTCATACAAATTCACATTTCATACAAACTTAAATAATTCTTTTGACTATGTAAAGCTGCTTTGTGGCAATGAAAATTGCTAAAAGCGCTATACAAATAAAATTGAATTGAAATTGAATTGAATTCAGGGAGGTGACCAAGAACCCGATGGTCACTCTGTCAGAGCTTCAGAGGTCGTTTGTGAAGAGTGGAAAACCTTCCAAAAGGACAACCATCTCTGCAGCAACCAGGCCTATATGGTAGAATGGCCAGACGGAAGCCACTCCATAGTAAAAGGCACATGGCAGCCCGTCTGGACTTTGTCAAAAGGCACCTAAAGGACTCTCGGACCATGAGAAACAAAATTCTCTGGTCTGATGGGACAAAGATTGAACTTTTTCGTGTAAATGCCAGGCATCACGTTTGGAGGAAATCAGACACTGCTCATCTCCAAGCCAATACCATCCCTACAGTGAAGCATGCTGGTGGTAGCATCATGCTGTGGGGATGTTTTTTTAGCGGCAGGACATGGGAGACTGGGGCGACGGTTCATCTTTTGGCAGGACAACGACCCTAAGCACACAGCCAAGATATCAAAGGAGTGGCTTCAGGACAACTCTGTGAATGTCCTTGAGTGGCCCAGGCTTGAAACCGATTGAACATCTCTGGAGAGATCTTAAAATGGCTGTGCACCGACGCTTCCCATCCAACCTGATGGAGCTTGAGAGGTGCTGCAAAAAAAAAATGGGCAAAACTGGCCAAGGATAGGTGTGACAAGCTTGTGGCATCATATTTAAAAAGGCTATAATTGCTGCCAAAGGTGCATCGAAAAAGTATTGAGCAAAGACAGTGAATAATTATGTACATGTGATTTCTCAGTTTTTTTTATTTGTAATAAATTTGCAAAAAATTTGAAGGGGCCCAGACGGCACGTGCCGGTGAGTGAAGAAAATATGTTGCATCACTTAAACGGTTACTCTTCTATTTTGTTACCAGATTAAAACACCAGGGAGAAGAAATCTCCGCTTGCGCGCACCTGCAGCCTCGCTACACCGCGCACCCGCTTCGACACAGGCCGCTCGTTGTCGGAATCAACCTACGCCCAGGTCACCGTCTGCAGGCTGGGTCTTCTGCTCCTTACTTCCTTCCTATCATTTAAACTAATTACTGATAGTAATAATCTTGAACCCTAAGCACGATTCACTATTCTGTGTAAATAAAAAGTGCACCTATTTCACTGCATCTATGCCTCTGTGTGTCCATGAACTAGTGTCCCCTACAACAATAAGCTTTACATTGGTGGAAAATGCGTGCTCAAACCACGGACCCAGAGGAGCAACAGCCTCCTGAACATTATCTGGGACACCTGCTTGAAACGAGTATCCAGCAGCAAAACATATTGCAGCAGCTCGCATAGGGTCTTCAAACTGCAACCGCAGAGCTTACAAGGATACAACAGAGGGGAGGGACATGATATTCCACTCCCAGACCCACGAAAAGAGGCCCAACACCTTCTGTTAAAGCTCATACCTCACGACGATCTCGAAGCTTATCTTCAGACGTTTGAGAGAACCACCGAGAGCTTGAGGGATGGCCAAAACAAGAGTGGACCTCCATCTTGGTCCCATTTCTTATAGGAGGAACACAGACCGATGGCTAAAGCCTAAAATGCTGTCTGCAAAAGAAGTCACAGAAAGGGTGGCCATGGATAAAATCATTCGGCTGGATAAAATCATGTTTACCAAGGGAAGAAAGAAAAGCCGTCGGCATGCGAGCCGAAAAATCTAAGACGGCCCGACTGGCATGGCTCGCGAAGCAGATGGCGAGACAGAAGGTGAGCCAGGTTTTCTCACTAATCTCTTTTTTCCCCTGTCTCAGCAGGTGCAGGGAGGTGGCAACTTTGCGCAGCTTTCGCACGAGGACACACGTCTTAAACATTGCTGGGGCGAAGTACGATAGGTAGAAGGAGAAACAGAGAACCGCGAAACTATACGACCCCCGTCATATTTTCTTATAAAAACAGACTGCTATACTACCACACAAGTAGAAGAGGAGAGCTGGTGGATTTATTAGTCGTCCCACAAGAAAAAATCGACGTGGTTATGCATCTCGCACACACACATCCACTTGTCCTCACCTAGGAGAAAGAAACACGATTGCAAAAATCAGGGACAGATTTCTTTGGTCAGGACTCGACGCCGAGGTAAAGAACTTTTGCCAGCGCTGCCCAGAGTGCCAGAAAATGGCCCCCCAAAAGCCGCCCCCAGCCCTCCTGATTCCGTTACTGATTATCAGCGTCCCATTCAAGCAAATAGGGATGGACCTAGTTGGTCTTTTACCGAAGTCGGCAAAAGGATATGAATACATATTGGTCGTCATGGATTATGCCACGCGCTATCCAGAGGCAGTCCTACTACGAAAAGCGACATCAAGAAATATTGCAAGAGAGTTAGTATTACTCTTCACACGCGTGGGCCTGCTGAAGGAAATCCTAACAGATCAAGGCACACCATTCATGTCCCGATTGATGGCTGACATCTGCCGGCTGCTGCAGGATCAAACAGCTCTGCACCTCCGTATACCACCTACAGACTGACGGCCTGGTGAAAAGATTTAATCAGACGCTTACACTGTAGTCGATGAAGAGCATTTTCACATAATTCCCCCTCCGAGTGTCCAGGTGAGTAAGAGATGTATGAAGGAGATAAGAAATTGCATCGTTCGTGGAACGGTTTGGACGATAAGTGAACTGTAGTGGGTCCAGTGTGTCTGGTAGTGAAGAGATGATGAAGTCTCTGACCAGGCGTTCAAAGGACTTCATCACTACTTAAGTGAGGGCTACAGGGCGATAGTCATTGAGGGTAGCAGGATGAGGTTTCTTTGGGACAGGAACAATGATGGACTCTTTGAAGCATGTGGGGATCACCGACTGAGATAAAGAGATGTTGAATATCTCAGTGAACACAGGTGCTAGCTGGTCTGCGCAGGCTCTGAGAATACGGCCTGAGATGCCGTCTGGTCCTGCTGCTTTCCTGGTGTTCACTCTTTTGAAGGCTCTCCTCACGTCATGCTCTGTGATGATGAACGCGCTTCCGGTGCTGGCAGTGACTTCCTGTCTGCAGCCGTTGGCGCCGCTAGCATTAGCATCGCTAGCGTCTTTAGCTGCAGCCTCGAAGCAAGCATAGAAAGTGTTCAGCTCGTCTGCCAGAGTCACGTCCGCGGTCGTCATACCGGCTGTTGGTGCTTTATAGTCCGTTATTGTCCTTAGTCCCTGCCACAGGCTCCTAAAGTCACTCTGTTTTCTCCCGTAGCGCTGCTTCGCCTCTTTCACCGCCTTCCGGACACTGTATGACGCAGCCTTGTACGGTTCCATGTCCCCCGACGCGAGTCCCGTGTTGTAAGCAGCGGTGCGAGATCTCAGAGCGTCGCGGATGGTTTTATCCACCCACTGCTTCTGGTTGGGAATCGTTTTAATAGTCTTTTTTTTTTTACGGTATCATCCGCTAGTTTCCCAATGAATCCCACAACTGCTTCCGTAAACACGCTGATGTCATCGGAGCTGTTTCTGAACATGTCCCAGTCTGCGTCATCGAGTGCGTCCTGTAACGCGGCCATCGATTGGTCCGTCCAGCGTGCGACCTCTCTCTGAACCAGAACTTCCTGTTTCAGCCTTTGTTTGTATTTTGGCATGAGGAAGATGGCGGCGTGGTCGGATTTACCAAACGGTGGGCAAGATTGTGCCTTGTAGCCGTCCTTGACAGTTGTATAGCAGTGGTCCAGTGTCCTTTCGCCCCTGGTGGGGCAGTTGATGTGCTGATAAAAGTTTGGCGCTGCACGTTTGAGGTTGGCACTGTTAAAGTCCCCCGCCACAATAAGCGCAGTGTCCCGGTGTTGTGTTTGTTGTTGTGTGAGTGCCTTATGCAGCTCGCATAAGGCAGTGTCCGCTTGTGGTGGAATATAAACGGCGCTGATTATGACCGATGTAAACTCCAGAGGTAGATAAAAAGGACGACACATGATGGACAGTAGTTCCAGATTTGGTGTGCAGGAGCGTGTGAGAGGAACAACGCTCGCGCTGTTGCACCAGCTGCTGTTCACCATTAAACACACGCCGCCTCCCCTTGACTTCCCCGAGTCCCGCGTCCTGTCAATGCGGTGAACCGAGAAGAACTCGGCCGGCTGGATGGCGTGGTCCGGCACCGCTGGGTTCAGCCATGTCTCGGTGAAGCAGAGGAGATTGCAGTCCCGAATGTCTCTCTGGAACTTTATCCTGGCCCTGAGGTCATCGAGCTTGTTTTCCAGTGACTGGACGTTGGCGAGCAGGATGCTAGGCAGAGGTGTGCGGTGTGCACGGGCTCTTAGCCTGTTCCTGACGCCGGCTCGTTTCCCTCGAGGCCGCCGCTTCGCGTCGCGTTCTTTGTTGTCCCTCAGGATCTCACTCGGCCAGCTCGGATCCGGGGTTAAAAACGTCGAATTGTGAGTACATTGTACACCAATAGAAACAAGAGTGTCTCTATCATAACTAATTTACTCCATGGTGGTAATTTTGCCGGTTTTAAAACGCTGTAAACTAACTTAAAGAACAAAAACAAAGAAAAGGTGGTCGGAGCCGTCGTGACGGCAGCCGACCTCACCGGCGCCATCTTGGATCCCTGACCTGCACTTGATCTACAGCAAGCGGTGCTTGACCAAGGCCAAGAAGATCGTGAAGGACCTCAGCCACCCCAACAACGGACTGTTTACTCTGTTGCGGTCTGGGAAGCGATTCCGCTCCCTGAAGGCCAACACAGAGAGACTTCCGCTGCCTGAACCAGATATTGCAATTCGACGCGTATCCATTGCCACTAGTGGATAAATTAAACGACCGGTTTGGCAAAGCTAGATTTATTTTCACGTTGGATCTAACTAAGGGCTACTGGCAGGTAGCCCTAACACCGGAGGCAAAAGAGAAGACTGAATTCAGTACTGAACAGGGACACTGGCAGCACAAGGTTCTCCACTTCGGACTCCACAGGGCACCTGCCACCTTTCAGAGACTGATGGACATCGTGCTCCGACATCACCGCCCATACGCGGCCGCATACCTAGACGATGTGGTCATCCACTCAGGCAGCTGGGATGAGCACCTATTCCACCTACAGGAGGTTTTACGGGAACTCAGAAAAACACGGTTGGCCAATCCAAAAAAATGTTTCTTGAGGCTAACGGAAGCACAGTCCTTAGGGACAAGGGCTTCTTAAGCCCCAAGAAAAGAAGGTCGAGGCGGTCCGTAAGTACCCACAGCCCACGTCAAAAAAACAGGTACATGCTTTTATGGGACTGGCAAACTACTATAGGAGATTTGTGCCTAATTTCTCCTTTATTGCAGCACCCCTCACAAACCTCCTAAGAAAAGGACAACCGTAAAACTGCAATCGTCACAAGAGGTGGAAAGAGCATTCAAACGGCTAAAAACCCACCTCACCAGCACCCCGTCCTCCGAAACCCAGACTTCGACAGGGCGTTTGTGGTACATACAGACGCTTTAGAGACAGGGTTGGAAGCCATTCTTTCACAGGAATTGAATGGGGAGGAGCATCCGATCTTGTATGTGAGTAGGAAACTGACAACAGCAGAACAGAAATATGCAACCATAGAGCGCGAAGCCCTTGCCATTAAATTGGCCGTAGAGGAGCTAAAATACTATTTAGCCAGCTGGCACTTCACATTAGTCACGGATCATGCTCCTCTACAATGGATGGCAAGGGCTAAAGACACAAATCCTCGCATCACACGCTGGTTTCTCTCACTGCAAGTTTTTCATTTCTCAATACAACATAGGGCTGGTGCACAGCACGGCGCCTGTCCAGACGACATGCACTCTTCTCAGGAACGAGCTCAAAACTGAGGGTGGGGGTGCTGTGGCGATGGGCTTACAGCCAGTGCACACAATAAGAAAAAGCCACTTCGATCACCTAAGAAAAGTAATATAAAAACCACCCACAACCAGGTGATGTTCAGAAAAGACCTGGAATGCGTGTGGTGACTGGGGTTGGTTCCACTTTTCCATGAAGGTGGTCCTGTCCTCGACTGATGCAGACAGCTGTTCTCTGAGGACCTGTGACTTCAGTCGCTCAATAGTTCAGGACTGGAATTTCTCACAGTCTACCTGAGCCTCCAGGAACAAACTGGACTTTAATCTTACACATCTCCTCTTATACTGAACTTCCAGTCTCGCATATTATTATGCACATCAATCCCTGCTATCTGTTTTCACCTAGATGAGGATGGGTTCTCTGTTGAGTCTGGTTCCTCTCAAGGTTTCTTCCTATTACCATCTCAGGGAGTTTTTCCTTGCCACTGTCGCCGTCGTCCTAGGCTTGCTCATCAGGGACAATCAAATAATTTTGATTCATACACATTCACATTTCATACAAACTTAATTCTTTTGATTGTGTAAAGCTGCTTTGTGATGATGTAAATCGTTAAAAGCGCTATACAAATAAAATTGAATTGAATTAAATAGAAAAGGGGCAGGGTGCCACCTTTCACCGGCATCGGCCCCAGGAAGGAATCTACCCTCCACCTGTCGATCGTTCCAGAGGAAGGGACCCAGACAGCACGTGCCGGTAAGTTATATACCGGCACGGTATAAACTTATATGGTTTCTCTTCTATTTCGTTACCAGATTCGGACGCCAGTGAGAGCTATTGTTCGCGGACACCAGGTAGAAGAAATCTCCGCTCGCGCGCACCTGCAGCTTTGCTACACCACTATCATTTAAACTAATTACTGATAGTAATAATTTTTAACCAAAAGCACAACTTACTATTCTGTGTTAATAAAAAGTGCACCTATTTCACTGCATCTGTGCCTTTGTGTGTCCGTGAACTTGTGTCCTCTACAAAAAAAGGCTTTACAGGGGTGTTGTGTATAGAATTCTAAGAAAAAAAATAATTTAATCCATATTGGAATAAGACTGTAACATAACAAAATGTGGAAAAGACGATGCGCTGTGAATACTTTCTGGATGTACAGTATATATCGTATTTTACCTTAATGCTATGTATAATAAAACTATAGTGGGCTGCATTTATGAAATCAATGAACTTCTTTGGAAAAAAGACGCTGGGTTAAAGGTTACTTTTAAATAAAATACTTAATGTCTATTTGAGTCCTCCTCGTATTTATGAAATAAAAAGCCGAACTTAAATTATCTAGCTGCAGCAAACCAAAAATGCCATCTGCCATCATCCTTTTATCGCGTGCATGGGAGCGAAAGATTAATACAGTGGAACCTCGGATTACAAGCATAATTCGTTCTGGAAGCGGGCTTGTATTCCAAAACACTCGTAAACCAAATTTAATTTTCCCATAGGAAATAATGGAAACTTAAATTATTCGTTCTACAGCCCAAAAAAATAAATACATAAAAATAATTAATAAAAAATATAAAGTAAAAATAAAACAAATTAACCTGTACTTTACCTTAAAAAATGTAAAAATAAATCCCGACAGATAAGTGTTTCCATTTGTGCATGCAGGGTACACAAACTCCTCTGTCATGACTGTTTTCATAGGTGAGGAGCTGTTTAAATTTTTTTGTTGTTGTTGTTCCTGTTAGTATGCGCTCACGCGAGTGTGACTAGCGATGTGGTTCTTGCTAATTTTTTAATAGTTTTAAAAAAGGTCTCTCTGTTAATGTGTGTGTGCGCGCACGCACATTACACACATACACACACACACACACACACACAGCGTGTGTGTGTGTGTATTCACCCAGCAGGAGAGACGATTACCTACAATTCCGCTGAAAGAGAGAGAAAAACCGTTGGATGACGTGACGCTTGGTGTCAGAACAAGAAGCGTATGCGTGAAACATGATACTCGGTACTCGTAAACTAAGACAATGCTCGTTTTTTTAAGTCAAAAATTATTAAAAATCGTTGCTCGTCTTGCAAAACACTCGTAAAACCACGTTACTCGTAATCCGAGGGTCCACTGTATATTTATTATCATTATTATTAATGATGACATCATATTAATATGACAAATTATTATGACAATAATTCAGAAGTTTTTAAGTAAATCAAGAAATCTTTAATATTATATAGACTAGTAACCTATAAAAAATGTTTAAAAATTTGGAAAAAAATAATTATTGTCAATAATATGAAGGAAGTGACGTCGGCGCTGGTAACATCGCAAAATGCTACATTCACTGCAAACGGAGCAGGAAGTAGGGAGAAATTACACTTCAGAAGGGAATGCAGCTCGAGACTCAAAAAGTTCAATAAATCGCGTGCTGGCAGGTGTCCACATCAGCAATTGTGATAATATATTAAGCGGTAAAAAAAAAAAAAGTGTTTTTTTAATGTTACAAGATCACCCCAGAATCTTTACATTTAAAATTACATTTGAAAAAAACTAACATTTCAATTAACTACTCATTATTTATTTTCTAAAGCCACAGGGAGACGCACGTGGTCCTTTGCAGCTGTGTGTTGCCGACCCCTGTCCCAGACAAAAGAAAAATAATAAGTGAGAGATTATTATGTTACTAAAACTAATCGAAAGGAGACCTTGGACATGATACTGTGACTTGTTTAACAAGATTTGATATTAATTAAATTAATTTGTAGTAGCATCTTTAATTAATTTGGTAGTCAAACTACATAGTTGCTTCCATTGATACTCTGTATAAATGAAGTAGTCAATGAACTGCCAGTCATTTTTGTAAACTAGGACAAGAGGAATTGTTTTGTATTTGTATTTCTCAGATGGGCTAGCATATGATGTGGTATAAATACTTAAATGCGTAAATACTTGGGTTTAAATTTGAAATTCAACGCACTCTTTTGTGTTGGTTACATGAAGTTTAAACTAGCATCTATTTACCAGGCAAAAAGTAAAAGTACAGATTTTTCATCAAAACAATGCAGTGAGTAGAAGTAAACAGCAGCACATACAAAAAAATAAGTAATAAGTAGAGCCACATAAATGTAGACACATAACTTCTGTTATACATGTCTCTTACAATTTATGCAGTTATGTTCAAAAGCTAGTACTCCCCTCTTTTAATTCATAATTAAAAATTATATATATATATATATATACATATACATACATACATACACACAGTATATATATATATATATAGTACCTCATGTTTTTTTCTGCTTAATTTTTGTTAAATAAATAATGAAATGGTGAGCAAAGTTGTTATTCGTAGGTTGTATTTGCCCAATACTACACCATGTTCCAAATTATTACACAAATGATATCTTTCCATGATTTTCATAATTAGTCATTGCAAATGACAGTCTAATTTTCAAGTCAACAACCATTGGGGGTATCATTTTAATTTTATTGAACAAACCACCTAATTATAACACTGAAAATGCACTGTTCCAAATTATTATGCACAACAGAGTTAAAAAAATGTTTAGGTCGTAAAGAACTTAAAATGGGCTTTTGTTGAATTTGCAGGTTTAGGAGGTCATATTTACTAATATCAAAAGCTATTTTAATCAAAAACATCCTAAAAGGCCATGTTACATCTTAACACAGGACCCCTTCTTTGATATCACCTTCACAAAGAGTTTTTGGACAGTTTCTGCTTAAATTTCTTGCAGGATGTCATAATAGCCTCCCAGAGCTGCTGTTTTGATGCGAACCACCTCTCACCCTCATAGATCTTTTGCTCCAAAGGTTTTAAATGGGGTTGAGGTCAGGGGAGGATGGTGGCCACACCATGAGTTTCTCATCTTTTATTCCCAAAGCAGCCAATGACGCAGAGTTATTCTTTGCAGCATGTGATGGTGCATTGTCGTGCATGAAAATGATTTTGCTATGAAAGATACAATACTGGCCCAATACATGACTTTTTGTATCATAGAAGAAAGTGGTCAGTTAATATACTTTGCAGAGGTCATTTTCACACCTTTAGGGACCCTAAAGGGGCCTAACAGCTCTTTCCCTACGATTCTGGCCCAATACATGACTCCGGCACCTCTGTGTTGACGTCGCAGCCTTTGTTGGGACATGGTGGCCATCCACCAACCAACCATCCATCCGGACCGTCCAGGGTTGCACGACACAAATCAGCACACAAGACTGTTTAAAAATCTTATCTTCATGTATGCCAGAGCCCACTGCAACCGTTTCTGCTTGTGAGCATTGATTGGGGTGGCCGAATAGTAGGTTTATGCACAACTGCAAGCCTTTAAAGCAGTGTTTTTTAAATTATTAAATTTTATCTAATTGGTTAGCAGCCGAAAGACCAACAACAACAAATTCTCAACCCTGACTGCTATAAAAAACTAAAAACAGAGAGAGACTAAGAGCTGTTGAGGAAGAGCTTCGTGTGTGTCTTTCTTTAATTCCTGCCAGGATATCAGCTCTGTGTTCATCCAAACAGGCCCAGGTTTCACACTGAGAAGGTAGAAATATGAAAGATCAAAAAAGACTTTTCATTGTGTTTATTTGATTCCTATTCAAGACACTTTGATAAGAATGACTGTATATTGTTAATTGCATTTTTAATTTGAAAGAAGAAATATGAAAAATCATAAAATACTTTTTCTTTGTGTTTAATTGATTCCTGTTCAAGACACTTCGATAAGAATGGCTGTATATTGTTAATATAGGCTACAGCGTTTCATTTAAAGTTTCGTTTGTTGGTATGCCTTGTGATTTTTCTTTTTTTTCAATTAAAAATGGACCTTGGCTCAAAAAAGGTTGAAAAACACTGCTTTAAAGGATCCTACACCTTGAGGTTCATGACCAGAGCCACCAGCAGCTTCAAATACCTGTTTGCTGCTTTGTAATGGCATTTCAGCAGCTGCTTTCTTAATCCGATGATTAATCAGCCACAAGTGTCTTCACAGTACGATGATCACGCTTAAGTTTTCATGAAATATCTAAATGTTCTTATACCTTGTCCAAGGCATTACTATATTTGACGCTTTTTTGCAGCAAAGAGATCCTTTTTCTTTCCCATATTGCTTGAAACCTGTGGCCTGCTTAATAATGTGAAACAACCTTCTTCAGTACTTTTCCTTTAATTGGGCACACTAATTATCACACGTCTGAGATTCATTTCAATGATCCAAAGAGCCCTGAGACAAAATACCATCCATGAGTTTAATTTAAAAACTAAACATTTAATGTTTATGACACTTAAATCCAATTTGCATAATACTTTGGAACGTGGTTAAATAAGTAAAATGGTGGAGCTGAAGTCCCTCGACAAGGAACAACTGTGACACGATCAAAGTATGACATTACAGTATGCATCAACTCACAGACACTAAAGGAGCAAAGGTACAGACTTAACATACTGTACAAGCACCATGTGCAAGCATATGTGAGGCAGGTGCATCGGCTGCTGGTCATCTCAGGGACACTGATGGTGATCAAGTTCAAGTTGGCTTTATTGTCATTTCAACCATATACAGTTAGTACACAGTGAAACGAAACAATGTTCCTTCAGGACCAAGCTGCTACATGCAACATAAATTAACAGAAAAACTAAACTAGCTAACTAAGAGGCCTAGTTGGCTGGCTAGCAGAGACAAGACAGATTGACCTAACAAATTACAACATAAATGAACAAAAACTAACTAGCTAAGGAAGACTATCTACAGGGTTTTTACAAACAACAGACAACAAAGTGATTGTGCAAATGTGCAAACAAAAGCAACAAAATGACAGTGTGACAAACACAACATAACATAATAATATGGTGTTGAGGTAATGAGTTGAGGTAGTAGAGAAACAGTAAACATTCCTTAACTTAACGTAGCAGCAATTAAGAAGTTAAGAAGTTAGTGCAAAAAGTAGTCCAGTAATAAATATTGTGCAAAAGAGCATTTACAGGTTGGTGTGTACGATAGTTTGGTAGTGTAGGTCAGTGTGTTTGCACTTGTGTTGATTAGTCAGTCCAGCCTCAATGTTTTGAGGTAGTTGAGTTAAGCTGAGTGATAATGTTTGTGCGCGCGTGTATTTATCAGTCCAGTCCCTTTTTGTCAAGAAGACGGATAGCTTGTGGAAAAAAAGCTGTTGCACAGTCTGAGGGGTGTGTCCGATCAGCCACAATGCTGGTGGCTTAGTGGATACAGTGTGTGGTGTAGATGTCCTCAATAGAGGGGAGAGAGACCCCAATGATCATCTCTGCTGTCCTCACCATCCGCTGTAGGGTCTTGCGGTCTGATATGGCACAATTCCCAAACCAGACAGTGATGCAGCCGCTCAGGATGCTCTCGATAGTTCATCTATAGAAGGTGGTCAGGATCAGTGGTGGATGTCAACAACCATTTCCTTTGTCTTGTCAACATTCAGAGACAGGTTGTTGTCTTTACACCAGTCTGTTAGCCTCTGCACTTCCTCTTCTGTACGCTGACTCGTCGTTCTCGCTAATGAGACCCACCGAACTTAATGATGTGATTCGAACTGTGTGTTGCTACACAGTCGTGAGTCAGGAGTCCAGGATCCAGTTGCAGAGGGAGGTGTTCAGGCCCAACAGGTTCAGCTTCCCGATCAGTTGTTGGGGGATGATAGTGTTGAATTCTGAGCTGAAATCTATGTACAGCATTCGAACGTATGTGTCCTTCTTGTCCAAGTGTGTGAGGGCAAGATGGAGTGTAGTGAAGATGGCGTCATCCGTTGAGCGGTTAGGACGGCACGCAAATTGCAGTGGGTCCAGTCAGGGGGGCAGCAGGGTCTTGATGTGTCTCATGACGAGCTGCTCGAAGCAGTCCATGATGGTGGGTGTAAGTGCAGCGAGATGGTAGTTATTGAGACAGGACACAGAAGACTTCTTGCGCATGGGTACGATGGTGGTAGCCTTGAAGCATGTGGGAACAACTGCGCTGCTTAGAGAGATGTTGAAGATGTCAGTGAGAACATCTGCCAGCTGTTCTGCACATTCTCTGAGCACTCTGCCTGGGATGTTGTCTGGTCCAGCAACTTTATGTGGGTTGACTCTGCGTAGAGTTTTCCTCACATCAGCAGTATTGAGACACAGCACCTGGTCGTTCGGAGGAGGAGTGGTCCTCCTCGCCGCCACGTCGTTCTGCCTGTCGAAACTAGCGTAAAAGTTGTTCAGTGCATCTGGGAGGGAGCCGTCACCATCACAGGCAGGTGATGTCGTCCTGTAGAGAGTGATGGATTGTAAGCCCTGCCACATGCAGTGTGTGTCGTCGCTGTCTATAAAGTGGTTGTGGATTCTCTGGGCGTGTGCGCGCTTCGCCTCTCTGATGGCCCGAGAAAGTTTGACCCTTGTTCTTCTAAGGGCCACCTTGTCTCCTGCTTTGAAGGCAGAGTCTTGGGTCCTCAGAAGTGCACGTACTTCCGCAGTAATCCACAGTTGATAATATCGCTCTTTACTTATACAAAGGACTGATCACTTGAATCTTGATTAAGTTACTTGATATTTAATTTATTCACTATAGTGCTCATTACAAGAGAAAGAGTAACTTATGTTATGCTGTGATTGTTGTTTAAATGTTTCCATGTGCACAAAAAATGTAGTATGATTTTGTGTATTACGTGTCTTACAAGGGTTAATAGAATAGTGTGTGTTAGTTGTGTTAGAAGCTTAGTTAAATAATTCTGTTTTGTTTGTTTAAATTTTATTTAACTGTTGTTTTTTAGAAGTAGTGATTTAACTGTTATTTATCAGGAATAGTGATGTACCCCTTTTCTGGTTTTCATTTAAGGTTATCGACCTCTCTCACACTTAGTTGAATCCACTTTGAATGACTATTGTGTAACCTGCAAAGCTGTCAGACAAAAGAATTAAAAGTGATTCTAGAGTTGATCTCCATGTCCCCTGTAGTTGGCTATGGCTTTTTTCGAGTTTGAAGCGGAGGCTGATGTGCAAATTCCCAGATAACTCAACACTAAGACCCACTATGTTCAGATTATTTTTATTATGTTTCACATATAGAATTAAAACAGGGGATACCAACTTTTAAACATTGTAGTAACGTGAAAAACGTAAATGGGGATTTGGTCTTACCGGATGGACAATATCTTTGCTGTGATCACGGCTTTCCCTAAATGCCAACTGTACCAGCAGGCCCATGGCAGCAGGCAACTCTCCCTCAATTATGAGTTTGGGTCCAGCACGGCTAATGTGTGATGTGTGAAAGAGCTGTTTGGGCGTCTGGCCATAGGTTTTGATCATGGTCTCTAGGGCCCGCCGCTGTACAGGATCCTCCACCGCTGACACATCCATGCCAAAATATGTCTGCAGGACAAAATGAAAAAAATTATGTTGGTTAATTTAGCCATTATAATTCATTATAATGCAACAACAAACAAGAGCAAACTGCATACAAGTATAATGTAGCAGAAATGGGCTGCAACTCTCAGCATGCATGTTCCAGCTTACCTGTTGTTATCAGACACACCTGTTCATCATTAACATCAGATATAAACAGAACTCGTGTAAGCATTGTGAATTATACACTCTTTTATGTTACCGAGCTGTTTGTATCTTGTGTAACTCTCAAGTATGATCGTATGCTACGTTTTTTTCTGACTACGACATGTTTGTGATTTTTTTTTAATTACCTGTGATTGGTTTGACCGCCGCCATTTTTATCTACAATTGTGCCCACCATTCCAATTACTGATATTATTAAATTAAAAGTGGAAAAAAAGAAAAGCACAAGCTCATATTACAAGCAAAGATGAAAGCTGCAGAGAAAAGTATGAAAGTAAAAAGAAGCAAAGTGTAGCTGTAGGAGGAAAACACAGCAGAGAAAACACCTCACTCACTCACTCACTCACTCATCTCTTATACCGCTTTATTAGTTATTGACCTCTCTGAATGACTATTGTCATAGTATTTAGGATCGTGCGGACCTGGAGCCTATCCCAGAAGGCTTAGGGCATGAGGCGGAGTACACCTTAGACAGAGTGCCAATCCACCGCAGGGCACGCGCACACACACACACACACGCGCACGCACACACACACACACACACACACACACCCACTATGGGCAATTTGGAAACGCCAATCAAACCTAACCTACATGTCTTTGGACTGTAGAAGGGAACCGGAGTTCCGAGAGGAAACCCACCAAGTACGGGGAGAACTCCATGCACACAGAGATGGCAATCGAGTTGGGCCGAGAACCCAGACAGAGAAAACACTTGTTTCTGGTAAAGTATGCACAGCACTGTATATATTCATGACTATTGAGGTATGACCTAAAACAAGATGATATGCTATGCTGCACCATATCATCACCTTTAGGATAGTCATGCTGTTCTCTTCTTTTTAGCATTGGCATTAAACACAAACATAATGGCAGATTTTTTCACAAGGTTCGGTTGAAAATTGATTTTTCATTACAATGAATGCTTCTAAGTTAACGGAAAACAAACGGAAACATTGCTTTGTCGCGATTCTTTTCAAAGGTAATGTGCAAGTTAATTTGTTTTATTTTTTACTTTACAGCAGTGTTTCCCTTAGTGTGTGTGCCCACTCGAGTGTCAGAGGTTTCTTGTTTATTTTCCCAATAAAACAGTGTTTCCATTTGTGTGAGTGTGTGTGTGTATATAAAAGTCATCCCGCACAGTAGGGCTACTCTGTAAGATGAGGGGGGAAGAGTGTCATGCACAGCCTGTGCACGAACAAACACACAGACGCACACACACACAGCGCCTGCGCGCATAATCACTAACAAACATTTAACTGTCATCTTACTTTTTTCAAAGGTTAAGGATGCATATTAATTGTTTTATTTTTACTTTATATTTTGTATTAATTATTTTAATATATTTATTTTCTTGGGTTGTGGAACGAATAATGTGAGTTTTCATATTTCAATTTCTTATGGGGGAAATTCACTTTTTGATTCACGTGCATGCTTCTGAAACAAATTATGCCCGTAATCCAAGGTTCCACTGTATGTGAACATTTAACCAAATCACGTATTGTATAGAAGAATGATGACACACTTTGTTCACATGGCATAAAAAAATTTAGCGTCAAGAATATATCTGGCCTGAATAGTTTTATTTTTTTACCAAATGATAAAAGACCAATTCAAGATTTGGGACACACCACAAAAATACCGAAAAACGTGAATAAATATAGTGCCAAAAATATTAGGGTTTTGGCATAAATTGAAATGGCCTTGTATTCTATGACTTTACTTATATGACTTCTATAGCTAAATGTGCAAATCCCCATAGTTACAGTGAATCCGGAAAGTATTTACAGCGCATCACTTTTTCCACATTTTGCTATGTCACAGCCTTATTCTAAAATAAATTAAATTTATTTTTCCCTTAGAATTCTATACACAACACCCCATAATGACGACATGAAAAAAGTTTACTTGAGATTTTTGCAAATTTATTATTTTTTTAAAAATGAGAAAGCACATGTACATAAGTATTCACAGCCTTTGTCATGAAGCTCAAAATTGAGCTCAGGCGCATCCTGTTTCCCCTGATCATACATGATTTGGAATGGCACAGACATTTCAAGCTTTTTAATTAATAGCCAACTGTTCTGGGGTTGAATTCCAAATAGAGTAAGATGGTAAGTTTCCAAACTCCATACTCAAGTTTCCTATAAATACTAGTCAATAAATGTGCTTCACTACATGTAGAAGTAGCAGTCCAATTTCTTTACTCAAGTAGCAGTGATGTTTTTTAAATATCTATCAGACTGAGTTACTGATAAACAATATTTTAATGTGTTTTTTTACACAGCTAAAGAGGATGCTGTTGACACCATGAAGGTGATTTGCTTCTTGCTAAAATCTTAAATGTGTCACTTTCTTAAGAGAATGAAAGTACTGTATAAATTAATAATGAATAAATGTACAATTCAATGGATGTGTTTATATGCATTGGAAGTTTATGAAACCATGTAGGCATTACAACAGAAAATGTTTTAGACCAATTTTTTATTATTATTTTTGTATGCAAATTAATTATTTAACTGGTTAGTTTAGACATGGATGGACAGAGTGTGAACACTAGCTAGAATGCTGGTTAAGGAGGAAACCACCTTATAATGATGCAAGTACTCACTCTGCCAAAAATAAAACATATTCTATAGTCAGTGCTCTAGTGCTTGACAATATGTCATGAAATTAAAAAAAAGAAAAGAATCTACCCAGAGAAATGTACCTTCTTTCTCTCAGACCAGGGGTCGGCAAACTTAAACACTCAAAGAGCCATTTGGTTTTCCACAGAAAAGAAAACACAGGTAGCCACAAAACCCTTTTGACATCTAAAATGCAAATAACAGCCAGATCTAGGAAAAGTCCTGGTGGTTTTAAACTTCTTCTATTCGAGACAATCCTGTCTCGGTGGTCTACAGACAATTCCTTTGACTTCAGGCTTGGTTTGTGCTCCGACATAAATTTTCAACTGTGGGACCTTACATAGACAGGTGTGTGCCTTTCCAAATCAAGTCCAATCAACTCAATTTACCACAGGTGGACTCCAATTAAGCTGCAGAAACATCTCATGGATGATCAGGGGAAACAGGATGCGCCTGAGCTCAATTTTGAGCTTCATGACAAAGGCTGTGAATACTTATGTACATGTGCTTTCTCATTTTTAAAAAAATAATAAATTTGCAAAAATCTCAAGTAAACTTTTTTCATGTTGTCATTATGGGGTGTTGTGTATAGAATTTTAAGGGAAAAATAAATTTAATCCATTTTAGAATAAGGTTGTGAAGTGCCTGTGAAGTGATGGGCTGTGAATACTTTCCGGATGCACTGTATGCTCTAAGTTAATAAATCTAATCAAATCTAGTAAAAAAAAAAAAAAAAAAAAAAAAAAAAACATACCAGAAATGTATAAATAATTATACCAACAAGAAATAGACTACATTTTGAATCAAAAGTTCAACAAAAGTGTCCATTAACTGCACAAGACCTCTCAATCAAATAAAAACTAACCGCAGGGTGAAACACATTGATGGCATGGATAGCAGCCTTCCCCTTCTGTTTCAGTCCAAACACCAAGTCTATCCAGTGGCAAAGCATCTGAGACACTTGCTCAGACTCAAGAGCCTGTCTGTGGATCAGCACAAAGAGCCTTGGATCGTTCCTGGCCCATGGAGGCAGATTTACATGGTTCACTCTCTCACTATTCTGCCGAACCCCGAAGTCAAAACCTGCAATTAGAAAAAGAAACATGTGCTTAACATGGTAAAATGATAATATATTTACAAGATTTTTAAGAATTTGCAAATAAAAAAATAGAATACATTTTCACCTGACTGTCCAGGTTTTTTTCGGAATTCAATGTTTAACCAGGTAAAAAAATAATACAGATGAAAATGCAGCAATATACCAGCTAGTTCAAAAGACACGAAAGGGAAAATTGTGGAAAATATGGTGACTGAAAGGGATACCTTCTCTGTTGACTAAAAATTCTGGCAGATAAAAAAACTCTGGGATCAGCTCCTTAACATCAGTCATGGACTCATAAGAGGATAGTCTCCATGTGGTCTCCATGGAGTGAAAGGTCCGGTCAGGAATATCAAAGCTCTGGTCTATGAGCATAAGAGAAAAAAATAATCATAATTTGTATAAATTACAATATGTAATCCATAGAGAGAAACAAAAGAAGAAATGAAATAAAAAACATGGTTGAAGCAGCTTTTAAAAACTTCACACGTAAGCCTTTTTAGACAGCCTTGTTTAGTTCAAAGTACCATTTAAATACAGTATCAGCCTCACTGAAGGCATTGGTAGCTCCGGAAATACAGGACTTTCAATATTCAAAACTTAATGTACTGTAATTAGAGAGTGAGATTACCTTGATAGGACAGAAACATTTTGGTAAAGGGAGGCATCCGGACTAAGAAGTGCAGAACGGTACCACTGTTGGAGTAGTGGGAGCCATAGTGGTATGGTTGTACAGGGGGCATGGGATCATCCTCACGAGTACCCTTCCTATATTCCTCCTCCAAATACTACAAAAGACGGTCATATAACTATTAAGTTTAGATAAACACAAATATTACTGTAGCTTGTAATTGATTAATGATATTTGAAATACAGAAAGAGTTAAATCAATACCCTGTAGTTATCTACATATCGGTCCTCTTTTTCTTTTGACTGCACTGCAATAGGTTTGCTCAGGTTTCTGCCAAAATACAATATGAAGTAGTAAGTATTTATTAAATGTTTATAAACATATTACTGTAACTTATTAAAGTATTACTGTTATTAAACATACATTGTAATCAAACACAGAAGAGCCTTATACTGAACAAATAAAATAGAAAAACAAAAATAAAAAAAGATTTCTATTTTAATATTCCCTGGCAGCCTGGTGGTGATGAGGCTTGAACCCAGACCATTTCTATAACTTAGCAACCAAATACTTTAAAACACCTCTTCTCAATATACACTGCCCAACAAAACAAACAAACAAACAAACAAATAAATAAATAAATCACACAGCCTAATTCAATAGACCACCTTTTGGTTTAATTTCGACCAGATCATCATTTTGATAAGCCTATAAAATGCCACAGCCTTTATTTTCATCCAGTAATTTCTGTCCAAGATTTGAAATTGATGATGGGAGAATATTCAATAGTGAGGACTTCATGAACTTTTTTAATAATAAAATTGTAAATATTAGGCATAAAATTGAGGTTTTGAAACCGAACAATGTAATTGATGCAGATGTTAATCTAGCCATGTCAGATCAGAACCTAGAATACTTTACTCCCCTTGAAGAGAATGAACTAATTTCACTCATCTCTTCTTCAAATTCATCAACCTGTATATTAGATCCTGTACCGACACATTTTCTTAAACAGATAGTACCAGCAATAACAGAACCCCTGTTGAGAATAATTAATTCTTCACTCAGCATTGGTTATGTTCCAAAATCTTTAAAATTAGCAGTTATCAAACCAATAATTAAGAAACCTGACCTCGACCCCTGTCAGCTGTCCAGTTACAGGCCAATATCAAACCTCCCCCTTATCTCTAAGATTCTGAAAAAGATAGTAGCGGAGCAGCTATGCTCATATATACATAGAAATGGCATACATGAACTGTATCAGTCAGGATTTAGGCCTCATCACAGTACAGAGACAGCACTCGTTAAAGTAGTAAATGACATTCTATTGGCCTCTGATCAGGGTTGTGTAACTATGCTTGTATTACTTGACCTCAGTGCAGCTTTTGACACCGTTGATCACGCTATTCTTCTTTACAGATTAGAAAATGTAGTAGGAATTAAGGGTACAGCCCTCTCCTGGCTCAGATCCTATCTGACCCATTGTTATCAGTATGTAGACTTAAATGGTGATTATTCTGCATGTTCTCTAGTGGAGTTTGGCATTCCGCAGGGTTCAGTTTTAGGTCCACTGCTTTTTTCCCTTTACATGCTTCCTCTTGGCAACATAATCCGTAAGCATGGTATTAGTTTTCATTGTTATGCTGACGATACACAGTTATATGTCTCAGCAAAACCTGATGAGAAAAAACAGCTTACTAAAATTAAGCAATGTGTGCAGGACATAAGGAATTGGATGCTAATTAACTTCCTTTTGCTAAATCCGGATAAGACAGAAGTTCTAGTCATAGGACCGCATACAGCTAGGAGTAAAATTTTAGATCACACCGTAACTTTAGATGGCCTTTCTGTTCCATCAAATGCAACAGTGAAAGACCTTGGTGTGATTATTGATTCCAGCCTTTCATTTGAAGCACATGTAGATAATATTACCAGGATAGCATTCTTTCACCTCAGAAATATTGCCAGGATAAGAAATTTATTGTCGCTAAACGATGCAGAAAAACTAGTTCATGCTTTTATCACCTCTAGGTTGGACTACTGTAATGCCTTACTGTCTGGTTGTTCAGCTAGATGCATAAATAAGCTTCAGCTAGTCCAGAATGCAGCAGCGAGAGTCCTCACTAGAACCAGAAGATATGAGCACATCACCCCTATCTTATCTTCACTCCATTGGCTCCCTGTGAAATTTCGCATTGATTTTAAAATACTACTCTTGACATATAAAGCATTAAATGGTCTCGCGCCGCAGTACCTGAGCGAACTGCTAGTGTCTTACGATCCGCCACGCCTACTTCGATCAAAGGATGCAGGCTGCTTGTCAGTACCGCCGCGTATTATGAAAAATACAGCTGGGGGCAGAGCTTTTTCTTACAAAGCCCCAAAATTATGGAATAGTCTTCCAAATAGTGTTCGGGACTCAGACACAGTCTCAGTGTTTAAGTCCAGGCTAAAAACCTATTTGTTTAGCCAAGCATTTTTATAAATAGATTTGCCATAGGTAAAGGAGCAGATCTGGGGGACTCATGGACGTAGAGTATTTTGGTGAACTGGTATGTTTGGATGCTGTCCTCCCCACTCTCATTGATCACTCAGGTTTGCTGACGGTGAGGTGATTGTTTGCTTTACATGTCAGGAAGCCCTCATGTTTGTGTTTCCTTCTGGCTCTCCCCTTTAGTTATGCTGTCATAGTAGTCCTGCTGGAGTCTCTGCTTGCACTCTACAGTTAATATACATTCACATTATACATTGTGTGACTGTGACCATACCTAACTGCCATCTCTCCTCTTCTTCTCTCCCCCCCCTCTCTTTCTCTTTCCTTTCTCCTCCTGTCTCCCCCTTTCACTCTTTCTCTCTCTCTGTCGAGCTACACTTGTCGTTCCTGAGCTGCCAGTGATCCAGACTCCCTCTGCCCCCCGGACCTGTCTGACCCATCCTGGTGCCCCGCTTCTGGCTGAAGATCTCGTCACATGGATGCCCCGTGTGTCTCTCTGGGATGCGTCTGGTGTCTGGGAATGATTCTTTCTACCTAGAAAATGGTCCTGGCCTTGACTGGTGTTGGCAACTGTTTCTCTGGGGACTTGACAGTTCGATAGTTCATGACTGAACCTTCTTACAAGTCTACCTGTGTCTTCAATAACTACCTGGACTCCATATTAACATCAATTAACATCAGCTATTATAGCTGAACTGCCTCCCACCCTACACACTGTATAAATGCAGATCATTTACTGCTTTCTGTTTCACCCAAATGAGGATGGGTTCCCTGTTGAGTCTGGTTCCTCTCAAGGTTTCTTCCTATTACCATCTCAGGGAGTTTTTCCTTGCCACTGTCGCCCTCGGCTTGCTCACCAGGGACAAACTGACCATTTTGATTTATTCAAATTCACATTTCATACAAACTTAAATAATTTTTTGACTGTGTAAAGCTGCTTTGCGGCAATGAAAATTGCTAAAAGCGCTATACAAATAAAATTTAATTGAATTGAATAGAATCAGACTTCTGCGTAAAGCCTTCTCCAGCATATCCCAAAAATTCTTAATGGGGTTGAGGTTTGGATTCCGTGGTGGCTAATCCATGTCTGAAAATTATGTCTCATGTTTCTAGAACTCCCTTTTCACAATTTGAGCTAAATGAATTTGGCACTGTCATCTTGGAATATTTCAAACATCAACTGACCTTAATTTAACGTTGCTAAACCTAGACTTGACCAGCCAAGCATCCCTAGACCATTGTCACGAACAGCATACTGTATATGTTCATATAGAACACTTTACTGTTGGAAGTACATTGGCAGATACTGGTCACTGATCACAGAGACTGTCTATGTTTGATAAAACTGCCTGGATAAAATGGGAGGGGCATCCAGCGTAAAACCCTTATCAAGCTTGTACAGGTGCATCTCAATAAATTAGAATATCATTGAAAAGTTGATTTATTTCCGTAATTGATTAGATTTTTGTGTATTGATTTAGCTCTTTCTGTATTTCACATATAATTAATTAATTACAAGCTACAGTATTATGTGTTGTTTAGATTTTGAATTATATTAATATTTGTAGTATTTAGATTCAGTATACACAGACTGATATATTTCAAGTGTTTATTTCTTTTAATTTTGATGAATATGGCTTACAGCTAATGAAAACCCCAAATTCAGTATCTCAGAAAATAAGAATATTGTGAAAAAGTTCAATATTGGAGACTCTTGGTGTCACACTCTAATCAGCGTATTAACTCAAAACATCTGCAAAGGTTTCCTGAGCCTTTACATTGTCCCTCAGTCCGGTTCAGTGGGCCACAAAAAGTCATTGCTAAAGCAGCTGGCTGTTTACAGTGTGCTGTATCCAAGCACATTAATGGAGGGTTGAATGAAAAAAAAAAAAAAAAGGGTAGAAAAAGAGATAACAGGCATAACCACAGCCTAAAAGAGATTGTAAAACTAAGCCCATTCAAGAATTTAGGGGAGACTCAACAGGAGTAGACATCAGCTGGAGTTGGTGCTTCAAGAGTCAAAACACACAGACGTATCCAGGACATGTGCTACAACTGTCGCATTCCTTGTGTCAAGCCACTCTTGAACAAGAGACAACGTCTGAGGTATCTTACCTGGGCCAAAGTCCTCTTTTCAGATGAAAGTAAAATTTCCATTTCATTTGGAAATCAAGGTCCCTATGTCTGGGGGAAGACAGGAGAGGCATAGAATTCAAGTTGCTTAAAGTCCAGTTTAAAGTTTGCAGTCAGTGGTGGGTTGGGGAGCCCAGTCATCTGCTGCTGTTGGACCACTGTGTTTTATCATGTCCAAGGTCAGCGCAGCTGTCTACCAGGAAGTTTAAGAGCTCTTCATGCTTCATTCTGCTGACCAGCTTTATGAAGATTTATCTTTAATCCTGCTGATTTAATTGTCCAGCAGGACTTGGCACCTGCCCACACTGCCAAAAGCACTAATACCATGGTGTTCCTGTGCTTGATGGGCCAGCAAACTCACCCGACCTAAATCTATGGGGTACCGTGATAAGGAGGATGAAAGACAAGACCTGACAACGCAGGAGAGCTGAAGGTCGATATTAGGGTCCATAACACCTCAGCAGTGCCAGAGACTGATTGCCTCCATGCCATGCCGCGTTGCTGCAGTAATTCATGCAAAGTGAGCTGTACATATTTATACTTTCCAGCAGTTCAACTGTTTAAAAAATCTTTTTTTTTGTTTTTGTTTTAAGTAACATTCAAATTTTCTGAGGTTTTCCTTAGCTATAAGATATAATCAAAAATAAAGATAATAAACACTTGTCTGTGTGTAATGAATCTGTATAATATACAAGTTTCACTTTTTGAATTTAATTACGAAAATAAATCAACTTTTTGATAATATTCTAATTTACTGAGATGCACCTGTATGTACGGACCAGGTGGTCCGCTGTGGCGAACCCTTGCCAGGAGCAACCGAGAGACCAACAACAACATTATTATTATTATTAGTAATAGCGGCACCCTAGTATTATCATCATACTTTTAGCAAACATTTTGACATTTACCTATAGAGGGAACAGTGCCTGACCCAAAATTATGGTTTTTAGATTTAGGGATAGGTGGTTGTATCTCCCTTAATTTTGCATGCACATCCACAAAACCTGTATGAAAATGTTTAGCCAGTTCTACTAAGCATGATTGAATGAGTCATGATGTATTTGGGACCAAAACCTTTTTGCTCCTGTGACTCCTAACTCATGTTTTTAGTCCAATCGGAAAACAAGACACATCATATCTAACGCTCTCTAATGTTCACAGGGAAAAAACTCATGTCAACCAAAAATAAATAACTCCTTCAAAACATCTTCTCTGGAGTTGCAACAACTTTGCATACATCCCCACAAAACGTATATGAAAACATTCAGCCAGGTCTTCTGATTGTTCCAAAAATAGTCTTATACCACTAAAAGTTTCCAAGATGTGTGTAAAAAAAACAGCAGTCACTGTTCTATTAGAGTATATACAAAATATCAGGTTATATCGGTGTGTGTCATGCAGACACAGCTGTTGCTTAGAAAACTGAGCTAAACCACACGCCCTCAACTCGCACCCAGAATAGGTTAATGAATATCTCAGGACCCATAAAGCCTAGAAAAGAGCGATTTTCATCATTTTGTCCAGGAAAACTCATGCATCCCTGCACCTCTTCATAGTTTCTCCAGAAATTGTCTCAAGTTGTTGTTGTTATTAATAATAGTAGAAGTAAGGGTAGTGGTAGATCAGAGGGTTAAGGCTTTAAGCTACTGATAAATTTTTTCCCTAAATCGTCCTTGACCATGACCGTCCCTGTATGAATGAGCGTGTCACGGATGCATCAGTGATGGGTATGCACCTACAGTAAATGTTTTTGGATCCTGGCTCATTTCAAAGGGCTCACGTGGCATACGGCCTTCCCATATGGCACACCCATCAGGTGTGTGGAGAGGTGGGGTCACTAAGCATGGCTGGCAAGAGAAAACCATCAATAGTCCACTCTTTAAAAGTCTGAAAGTTTGTGGCATAAGTGTAGAGCAAGGCGATGTTTCCCCAGGGACTTTAAAGGCATATCCATAAAGTATACGTCAGACATTCTTGAGAACTGCGACAAAACATTTATACTATTATTATTATTGTTGAACAGAGGGCAGTGAGTTGTGGGTTATCATTGGAACAACCTCCCATTTTTGTACAAATGACAACCTTTATAGGGCATTAAAGGAATTTTTGGCAACATTCTCAGACATTAAAAGATGCATTTAAATTATATTTATTTCTTAAAGGCATAGGTTTTGTCTAATAATAAAGTGTTTTTGGTAACTGTCAATTATTCAAAATTTAATGCAGCCTCTTTCAATAGCGTTTACGTAGTAGAAGTTATAAGGAAAAATCCATAATTTCCCCCCTAAAAAGAGTAAAGTACAGTAGTAATCCTATGGATAAAATCTTCCTTAGTGTTAAAAAATGTAATATTTCATTAGAAATAAACTATTGAGAGAACAATTTACTAAAAAAATAAACAGTCTTGACATCCACAGTATACTGTACTGTATATAAAACAGAAATTCTGTTTGGGCGGTGGGCAGTGGTGTTTGCACATGTTGTCACATGCAATTATCAGCTTTTATGTCATGCTGTGGGCATCTACAGTATCATGCTGCGGGACTATCAAGCTTTTTAAATGTTTGACACAAGATTGCTTGGCTATTTGCATATATGGGTTTGGACAATGAAACTGAAGCACTGGCCAATTTACTGTTGGAGGGTTCATGGCTACATTTGACCAGCCTGGTGGCCAATCTTTATTGATTGTACATTCCACCAGTAAGAGCAGAGTGTGAAGGTTTAATTAGCAGAGTAATAGCACAGTTTTGCTTAAAATATTGCAATGCACACAGCATTATTGGTGACATATCAGATTTCAAAAGAGGACAAATTGTTGGTGCGTGTCTCGCTGGCGCATCTGTAACCAAGACGGCAAGTCTTTGTGATGTATTAAGAGCCACGGTTCTAGGGTAATGTCAGTATACCACCAAGAAGCATGAAACACATCCACCTGGAGTAACTGTGGACACAAGAGGAAGCTGTCTGAAAAGGATGTCCGGGTGCTAATTTGGATTGTATCCAAAAAACATAAAACCACAGCTGCCCAACTCACTGCAGAATTAAATGTGCACCTCAACTCTCCTGTTTCCGCCAAAACTGTTCATTGGGAACTCCACAGGGTCAATGTACATGGCTGGGCTGCTATAGGCAAACCTTTGGTCACTCGTGCCAATGCCAAAAGTCGGTTTGAATGGCGCTCCATGAACACCTCCCATGGCGTGCAAAGTCACCAGATCTAAATATTATTCAGCCACTTTGGGGTGTTTTAAAGGAGCGAGTCAGGAAATGTTTTCCTCCACCAGCATCACATAGTGAATGGTTCAAAATCCCTTTTTAAAAATTTCAGACAGAAACCCAGGGCACAAATTCAGCAAAGTAAACATTAGAGTTAATAAATTGTAATAAATTATTTTTAACAGCCAGTAATTAATTATTATGTACTTATTTTACTTAATGTTGCATGCAGTAAGCTATTTTTTCATATACAGTGGAACCTCGGATTACGAGCATAATTCATTCCGGAAACGGGCTCATATTACAAAACATTCATAAACCAAATTTAATATTTCCATAAAAAATTATGGAAACTTAAATTATTTGTTTAAATTATACAGTCCAAAAAAATACATAAAAATAATTAATACACAATATAAAGTAAAAAAAAAAATAAAAAAAATTAACCTGCATTTTACCTTAAAAAATTTTTTTTTTAATTCTGACAGAAGTGTTTCCATTTATGCATACAGGTTCTGTGTGTGTGTACGTGTTTGTGTATGTGTGTGAAGCTAAAGAGGAGACTTTTACTTTCAGCCCCTCCCGGTTTCCCCTTCTCATCTTACACAGTAAACATTACATAAACACAGACACATACACAGACTTTAATGGAAAGACTTTTTTGTCGGAAAAATTAACAAGTAACATCACTAATGACACTCGTGTGAGCGCATATTAATGGAATCACTGCTGTAAAGTAAAAAACAAACGAATAAACCTGCACTTTACCTTTGAAAAGAATCGCGACAAAGCAGTGTTTCTGTGAAGAGCAATGTGTGTGTGTACGGCGCGCAGAGAGGGGGTGCTTAATACACACACACACACACACACACACACACACACACACACACACACACACACACACACACACACAGACACACAGACACACAGACACACACACTAAAGGCGAGAGAGAGAAAGAGAGAGAGAGAGAGGGAGAGAGAACTGGCATGTGTGTCAAATTACGCGCGCGCACATAACAAGAGGCTAAAGGAGAAAATGAATTTTTAACCTTTTAATAAGGCTTTCTTTTGCTTTACATGTGCGCACACGTGATTAATAAAAAACAGTACATGCACGCTGTACACACAAGCTTACAAACAAAAAATAAAAGATGTTTTACACACACGCGGTCAGAGTGTTATAGTAAACAGTACACGCGTGCATGGATGTTGATTATACCAGTAAGAGACTAGTACTAAGACCCAGCAGGGGAGACGATTACCCACAATTTCGCAGCACAAAAGAGAAAAAAAAAACCTTGGCTCAGTTGTGATGACGCTCGGCTTTCCAAGACAAAATGTATAAAAAAATCTTTGCTCGTCTTGCGGGAAAACTCGCAAAATGCGTTACTTGCAATCTGACGTTTCACTGTATTCTAATCAGCTTTTTAGCTATCAGTTTCAGGCATCATAATTAACCATGAGGTTTACAAATGTCAAATTTTAAACAAATGCTTTTTGTCAGACTCTTTCATATAAAAAAAAAAAAAAAAAAGAGAAAACTAGGTGGGCTACAAAACAATTTTTGCCATTGTTATTCTTTTAAAACTTACAAAAAAATTCTCCCAGGATTAAATCCTTGTAATGGTTTACCTGTAAATTGATGGTTCCTGCAGGTCCAGCACCTCACTGGTATAGTCACTCAGGATAAAGGGGAAGACAGGATACTGCATTAAGTCGTTAAAAGAGCGACCTGCATGCTTATTGAGATGGGTGAGATACTCAAAATTGGTGATCTGGCTGCAGCTCCACAGGTGTGTGAGGGCATTTATATTATCATATTCTAGCAGGTTTGGCAGCTCAGAAGTAAGGATGTTGTGGTAGACATCATCGCGAACCTGCGCATCAACAGAAACAGGATTTATTTTTACTACTTTTTAAAAATTTTTGGGCTGTGGGACGAATAATTTGAGTTTCCATTATTTCTTATGGGGAAATTCGCTTTGATTTACAAGTGTTTTGAAATACAATCCCACTTCGGAACAATTTCCCCAAAACTCCCCAAAAAATCCCACAGACTTAACATTTAACCAAATTTGATGGATTCTAGTGCAGAGCGAAAATTTGGTAAATATCTCAAATTTACATTTAAAGAGGCTTGCAAGCTGTGTCAGAAGATAGTCCGCCCAAAGGTATTAGTTTTACTCCCGGGGCTCAACAGATGCTTAACATATAATAGGGAATTTGGTGCATAACTAGTCCTATTGCGTTTGTCGTAGATCAATGAAAGAAGTGTCAAATTGCGCGGCTCATTCGTGAATGGGGCGATTGACATGACTTTTTCAAGGGATCTGTAGGAAAATTAACATATAATTGTAACTTCCATAGGAACTTTAAAACTAATCTAATCTATGAATCTAACCGTGGATCCCAATGTTGTAGAGACATGGGGGTAGGCTCATTTAACTCCGGCAACCAATCATGCTTTTTCATTTATCAAGATGCACATAAGCCAAGTAACATTATTAGTATCATGCTGTTAGCATTATGCTAACAGCATTTTTTGCTAGCATGAGGCTAACAGTATTAGCATGTCGCTAGCATTATGCTAACTATATCAGCATTTTGCTAATAACATGATTAGCATCTTGTTAACATGATGCTAGTGTGATTAGCATTATGCTAACTATATTAACATGTTGCTAGCAACATTATTAGAATGTTGCTGAGAATGTCACTAACATGATGCTAAAGTGATTAGCATGCTGCTAGCATGACTCCAGTGTTTTGCCACGGCAAGCACCACTCACATTTTCTTTAGAAAATGTAACCCTCTAGTTTATTATTATTATTATTATTATTATTATAATTCCACATAAAAAGATTTAGTAAAAATGTCATAGGCACATAAAGATAAAGTCAGAAAATGTAAAGAAAAAAAGAAAAGATTCTCTAAAGTAGCTACATTTGGTTTTGATGACAGCTTGGCACACTCATTGTATTCTCTTGTCAGAATTATCCGATAGTCAATTCTCAGGTGTGCCTTGTAAAGAGTTAATTTTTGACATTTCAAAATAATTGAAACCTCATAATTTCATGCATCATACATAATGCATCATAAATCATGGAGACACTATTTCTTTACCTTTGTGTTATCAAATGCCAGAAGCAGAGTTCGGCCATTAGTGAGGAATATCTCCACAGCATTGTCTCTAAGCTGCCACCAGCGTTTGTGCACCTCCTTAATCTCCTCATAAGTCCAGCAGAATGATGCAGTCTCCATCTCTCCCTGAGAAATCTGCTGATTAAAAAAACTTTTTTCATCTTGAGCCACTCATGTAAAGAATATTTCACAATCAGAAAATTTCAGAAAAAGCCTGCTGAGCTAACCTGGCTGTTACTGGATTCAGATGCATTGTCCTCCACAAAGTACATCCCTGATTTTCCTACAGAAAAGTAAAAAAATTGCAATGAATCATAGTACTATATTTTCAAACCCCCTCCCCACACATACACATTTTTTATACATACATTCACATAAACATGCACACACATACACATTCGAAGAAAATACACGAAAAGTTTTTTCACAATTCTTCACTTTTAATTCAAGTACTATAAACACACTGTCTTAGGTCAGTTAGGGTCACTATTTTAAGAATGTGAAATGTCAGAATAATAGAAAAAAAAAATTTATTTCAGCTTTTACATTTATTTTATTTTATTTCGGCTAGACATTTTTGTTGGGAAGATGGAGCTGCTGTGTATGGTCCGCTGTCATACACTGTTGTGTTTATTATTAATTGCTGTGTTTTTACGGTATGTTAAATAAACGAAATACTATGATCACCTCACAAATAAAACTTTCATTTTTAACAATCTGATTTCCACTCGTGATTTTTTTTTTTTTATTGCTCATGGAGAACTGGTTAAATCCAGGTGATAATAGCGCCTTTCCCTTCCTACAGGTTATTCATATATCTGCCATTTACCCCCGTGTAAAAGCTACAGTAGATTTAAGCTAGAACTGGTTTTGATTCAAATTGCATGTTCTGTATTGTGTGCTATTAGCTATCATGCACCTAAATACAATAAGCACTTTATCTCTGAGTTCTCAGAGTTACTTTCTAAATTAATGTCAGAATATGACAGTTTGTTCATTTGTGGAGATTTTAATATTCATGTCTAATGTCTGTCCAACTGGTAAATGAGTTTCGAAGTTTTTCAGATAGATAGATACTTTATTCTTCCCCATGGTAAAATTCAGTCATTTTTAAACTCATTTGACCTGACACAATCAGTAAATGACCCACACATCAGCATGGCCACACACTGGACCTTACAGTCTCCTATCAACTTACATGTACATTTAGGCATTTGGCAGACGCTCTTATCCAGAGCGACTTACAAAAAGTGCTTTAATGTTTACATCATTGGATACATACTTACACTGGGTTAACTAGTTTAATAACTAAGTGCTCTTAGTCCAACACAACAGGGAAGAGGTTGTGTGTTTTTTTTTTTTTTTTTTTTTTGGGGGGGGGGGTTAGTCCAAGTACTGGAGAAACTGATGCGTCTTGAGTCGCCATTTAAAGATAGTCATGGTCTCTGCTGTACGGACATCTAGAGGTAGTTCATTCCACCACCTAGGTGCCAGAACAGAAAAGAGCCTGGATGAATGCCGCCCTCGATCCCTAGGAGATGGTGGAATGAGGCGAGCAGTGCTGGAGGATCGGAGGGAACGTGGTGCGTGGGGTAATTAGCACAGACAGGTAAGTGGGTGCTGGGTAATTTTTAGCTTTGTAGGCAAGCATCAGTGTTTTGAATTTGATGCGGGCAGCTACAGGAAGCCAGTGCAAGGAGCGGAGGAGTGGGGTGGTGTGGGAGAACTTGGGAAGGTTAAAAACGAGACGTGCTGCTGCATTCTGGATCAGTTGCAGAGGATGAATCGTGGACAGAGGCAGGCCTGCCAGGAGTGAGTATTGTAAAGAAGAAATCGACAAGAGCGATTAAGGTTAGCGATGTGTGGGGAAAATGACAAATGATTGTCCACTGTTACCCCAAGATTGCAGGCGGTGGCTGAAGGAAACTTCCAGTATCCATCTCAGAAATAACAGACATTTGCATTTCGGACCACTTCCTGGTCGTTTCTGAATTAACTGCTCTCCTTTCTGCTATCACTTTCACCACAGCTTTGGACAGTTTGATGCTGCATTCATGAACACTAGTTTTTACATCCAGAACGAGCTAGATTCTCCTCCGTGTCCAGAGGACTTTATCTCCGCCCTCTACTCCAACTGCTTAGGGATTTTGAACTTCATTGCACTTTTTAAGAACAGATCCATGAAAACCAAACCTGACCCTTGTCTTAATAATACTATGCATGCCTTCAAACAGTGCTGCAAACAAGCCAAGCACAGGTGGAATGACTGGGTATACTGTGTGATAGTCTTTCTGACCATCATAATGCGGCTAAAGAAGCTAAATGTATGTACTTATTAAATTTCCAATTTCCATCAGCTGTAATCTTCCTAGAGTGTAATACAATTCAGTACAAGTCCATCTTGGATGTGTCAACATGTATCTAGGTCAACTATTGATAAATTTCTCAAACATTTTGTTGACAAAGTGGCTTCTGTTGGGCAGAACGTTAACACTACTTCTAATGGTCTTAACATATGCTTTTCTTCTATGCCCTCATCTGTGTTTAATATGTTTAAGCCAGTGTCCCCCTCTCTCCCCTCTAGGGTGGTCCAGCGGTTATCCTTAACTAACTGTTCTCTGATCATTATTTTATATAGGGTGCTAAAACAGGTTTTTAACACAGTGGGCACATGTCTCCTCCCGTTTATTAACAGCTGCCTCAGTTCAGCGTTTGTCCCAGATGTTTTTAAGCATGCTGTGGTCAGGCCTAATCTCAAGAAAATCAATTTCGATCCTGCAGTACTGTCTAACTTTAGACCAGTGTCTCATTTATAGTTTTTATCTCAGGTTCTAGAAAATGTTGATTTTATCCAGTTGCAACTTTTTTTCGGAAAGAAATCATATCCTGGAGAAATTCCAATCTGGGTTTAGAACACATCACAGCACGGAATCCGCTTTCCTGAAGATACAAAATGACTACTCTTGTGCATTGGTTCTAAAAACCATGTACTTGATACTGTTGGTCACTCCATTCTCCTGACAAGTCTGGCACAACAAGTGTAAGTGTTCTATTTTCTATGTACATGCTCCCATTAGGGTCGATTATTTCAAAGCACAATGTTTTATTTCTTCATTTTGGATGATGCATTAGACTGTGGAGGTCAACACATTTTTCCATACTGTTATGCACTGAGTTTAAAGATCGGCCATAAAATACCAGGTACACCTTCAGGTGACTTAAATTATGTCAATCAGAAGCTTCTAAAGACATCGCATATTTTTCTGGAAATTCCCAAGCTGTTTGAAGGCACAGTCAAGGGAGTGTAGGTAAATGTTTGACCTATTGGAACCGTGACATAGTGAATTACAGTGAAACCTCGGATTGCGAGTAACGCGGTTTGCGAGTGTCCTGCAAGATGAGCAAAGATTTTTAACACATTTCGGAAAGCAAGTCTTGTTTTACGAGCACCGAGTATCATGCGCTTCTTGTTTTGACGCCGAGCGTCATGTGATCACAATTAATCTAAAAATTAAGCCAACGTTTTTTTCTCTCTCTTGCGCTGCAAAATTGCTGGTAATCGTCTCCCCTGCTGGGTCTTAGTGCGCATCTTTTATTGGAAAAATCAACATCCGTAAATGCGTGTACTGTTTTCTTCCACATTGTGACCATGTGTGTGTGTGTAAAACATATTTTATTGTGTGTTTACAGCGCGTGTGTGCTGTTTCTTATAACACACGTGTATGCGCGTGTGTAAAGCAAAGGAAAGTCTCATTAGAAGGTTAAAAATCCATTTTTTCCCCTCAGCCTGTGCGCACGCGTAATTTGACACTATGTCGGTTCACACACTATCTCTTTTGCCTTTAGCTGAGAGGAAAAAATTTCTTTTCAACCTTCTAAATTCCAAACCTTCTAAAATTTTTACCCTTTAATTTCTAAAACTACGCGCGCACACACACATAACGACAGGCCCAAACACACACACACACACACCGCCTGCGCGCATAAACGGAAACACTTATCTGTCGGGATTTATTTTTACTTTTTTTATTGGAAGGTTGAAAATCCATTTTCTTCCCCAGCCTGTTGTTATAAGTGTGCGCACACATAATGTGACACTGAGCCGGTTCACACACTCACTCTCTCTTGCGTGCCTTTAGCGCGTGTGTGTTTGTGAACCAGCACGGTGTCCAATTACGTGCGCACATAATAACAGACTAAAACACACACGGAAACAAACACTTATCTGTCGAGATTTATTTTTACCTTCTTTTTTTTTTTAAAGGTAAAGTGCAGGTTAATTTGGGTTTTTTTTACTTTATATTTTGTGTTAATTATTTTTATGTATTATTTTTTCGGGATGTGGAATAAATTTGAGTTTCCATTATGTCTTATGGGAAAAATTTAATTTGGTTTACGAGTGTTTTGGAATACGAGCCTTCTTCCAGAATGAATTATTCTCGTAATCCAAGGTTCCACTGTAAAAGTGAAATACTCCATGTGTAAACAATTGTTAAAAAAAATTACTTGTGTCATGCATAAAATATATGTCCTAAATGGCAAATTTATAGTTGGTAAAGCACTTTAGCTTACCAAGCAACAATTCTCCTGCAGTTTCTCTTGAGGGCGCTACATTCATACACTTCCTTGTAAACCTAAAAGCATGGAAAAAACAACATATTTTAATACTTTACTTCTTGTGACATGAGAGCAGAATGCATTGCTTTTAGTAACACAGATACTAATGACAGATACATGATGTAAAAAGGACATTTAAAAATGAGTGTTAAGGTAGCAGCACCTGATAGGCTCACTGGTGGCTTTATCCTTTACAGTGGAAGAATAAGATGAGTGAGTCTTCTCTTCAAAGAGGAAGGCAAGTGGGGCCTTGATTGGGTCTATTTAGGTAACAAGAGGTAATATTTTTGTAAGTCATAATGCCAGCTAACATATAATGTATTCCTGAAAGTATTATCTTCACCTAAAAACAAGTCTGTGCTGTCTTGTCAATTAATCTGTGGCTATACTATTAATTTACCAGCTTACTTTGCCTCTATAAAATAGGTTTAGTTACTGATATGCTTATTGCGTTAAACCAAACAAGTCAATGGTACTGCCACTTTGAATAGATGGAACTTCCCAGGACAAGGACTTGAAAAAGTTATTTAGTTAGAAATTAAAAGTTGACCAAGATATTCTCTACATTGGCTCCAATAATTGAAGTATATTTTTTAAGTATAAAATCCTTCCACGACTAGCAGGTCTTATCTTACTGTCTAAACTTACATTTAGCATATTTACTACTGCTTTGTTTGCCAAATAGCTAAGTGAATATAAAGACAATGTGTGCAAATAAGATACCAGATGTGAAATTTGTTAAATTTAGAATTCAGTAAATATTTTGACTAAAGCAGTGATCCCTGCTTTTGCTTCATGGTATCACCTCTCTCTCTACGGGCATTGAGATTAATTGTGCACCTTACAAAATATGATGAGCACAAGAGTTCTCCAGACTAGCACTGCAACCTTTATAATTATGTCAAAAGGTTTGTACAGTATAATAATGCTGTGTACCTTCTGGTTTGCAGCGATCCTTTAGAAGGTATTTATTAGGAATTGTAAGGTAGCATCTCTGCAGACGTCTGCGCTCCCTGTTAGGCCCCTCAGTGGGATCCAGCTGCCACGATGTCGGGTATGATGACTGGTCATACCACACCGCCCTAACAGACACACGCATGCCCATATGCACGCACGCACACACAGTTTTAAAGCAGCACTGGTGTTCTATTGAGCACTAATATCTAGCACTATTGGCTATGCATAACATAGATTAGAGACACATAACTATCAATTAATAATGAACTATAAAATATCAATTAATAGCTGATTATAAAATGAAATAAATTGAGTTGACTTGGTCGACGAGGTGAACTGAAGCAAAATGGATAAACTAAACTAATAATTAAAGAAAAAACAGGAGAAAAAAAAAAAGGTCCTGACCGGTCATGCGAGAGTTGCTGCACCAGCTCTCTCCAATAACGGCTGGAACTCAGGTCAGTCTTATAAAGGCTTCGGATGTGCTGAATGACCTTCTTTCTTTCGATGCCTTGTCTAAGAGACATGTTTTGAGTGATGTCTGCTGCAATCTTGGAGATGTCCTTTGACTTACCATCCATTCTCTGCATTAGACTGCAAGGAAAATATTGAGTTAACATATGTAGTGAAACAAATGCAAAGAAGGGGAAAACTGGCTAAAATTTAAAAATTTTAAATTTTAAATTTAACTTACATCTTTTGAGCACTGGCCAGTTTTTTCTCCCATGCACATTTGCTTGTTCTTGCCTCTGAATCATATTTTAGTTGTTCCTGTCAAGAAAAAAAAAAGTTTTGAAATCACAAATAAAAAATGTTATTATACAAGATTTGTATAAGGTTTGGGGAAGTGAAATAGCTTTAATTAAAACGCTTAAAAATGTAAGAAACACCTAGAAATCAATCAATAAAGTTTGAATATTAGACAGATAACATCAATAATAATCTTATTATTAATCATCTTAATTGGCCACCCAGAAAATCCATAAAACACCTACTTAACACAGTCTGTATATGTACAGAGGCATTTTTGAAACAGCTGAACCTACAGGTCTTCCTACCACACTCGCCATGCACTACAGTTGAAGTCAGAAGTATAGGCACCTTTAGAGAATTAGGCATTTGACAGATGCTCTTATCCAGGGCGACTTACTTAAGTACTTTGACGTTATCATTATTAAATATATTCTTACACTAGCTTACTAGATTAATAACTAGCAGTTCCATCTTTAGTCAAAACCTGTTAGAAAGGATTTATTTACTTGTTTGTTTGTTTGTCTTTGGGTGGGAAGGAGTTAACCCAAATACAGCTGTAATTCGACAAGGAACAGTGACACGATCAGAGTATGACATCACAGTTTACCATACCTCACAGTCACTAGTTGGGCAAAAGTACAGACTCAATGTACAAGCACCATCTGTTACAAAGAATCGCCACCTCACAGTCTCTACCTCTAGGTAACTATGAGGTGACAGTATAAGTTAGGTGTATAAAACACTGCCACAGCAGCACTGCTGGCCATCTCAGGGACACTGATGGTATGATAATATCGCTTTTTACTTATACGGAGGACTAATTATCACTTGGATATGAGTTATTTGATATTTGATTTACTTACTATGGTACAGAGAAAAACAGTAAGTTATGTTATGCTATGATTGTTTAGGTGTAGTTTCCATGCATTTAGAAAAAATGTAAAAACTGAAAAAACTGGTAAATTCTTGCTAAATAAGAACATGTGCTAGATCTAGGATGCGCTTCCTATCTGGATTTGTGGCTCTAGCTGTTGCAGAATATGCTTTTAGCTAAATATGTTTAAGGACATACTATCAAGCCCTGTCCACAATTCACCCCTTACAGGAGAGTGAAACTGCTTTTGATTACAGACCAGTAATGTTTTTGAGAACAGACTAGACAGACTCCCTTATCCAAAGAGTTACTTATATTTTATCTCATTATACATCTGAGCAGTTGAAGGTTAAGGGCCTCATTAAAAGGCCAGACAGTGGTAGCTCACATTACAATTAATACTACAGAACAACAATACTAGGTACACAATTTAGAAAAAGTAAATGTCTAGAAAAATACCAAAAGCCACTGTATGCATACAATGGAGGTATGTGCCATGCTCTGGTAGAGCTAGGGGGATAGGGCCAAATGGCCCCTCTCTGGTAGTCCTAGTGAAGGGGGTGGGCGAATTTTCAAACCTCACTTGACAACAAAATGATAACGGAAAGGGCCAAGTGTACTATTTATTGAAAAATCTATTTCTAAACCAATAAGATCAAATAACACCAAGTTCAAAACAGATAAAATACACATGCAATTGTTATAACAGGCTTAGTTTGTCACTTATCTAGAGCTTTCTTTTAAAGAAGTCGAGTGGCTTATTAACGTGATTGGGGTGTGTTGTCGATAAGTGTCTTCCTACTTTGTCTCATGCTGTCTGCTGCCAGCGGTTTAAGACACAAAACACACAGAGGTGTCTCCTCTGCCCCCACCATCCCCACCATGAATCCAAGAGCAACATTGGCTTCATGTTTTCCTTTCGGCTGGATTTTTGGTTGATTAGGCTGATAGTGCTGAATCGCCTGCTTTTTGTGGTCCATGTAACAAATGTATCCATTGATGTTATTATGCTCACTACATACAGTACGCTACTGTGTTATGGTCTAAAATGCATGTATATTTTTATATTGCTTATTCTTAATCGTTTCCTGTAATTTTTCACCACAAACAATATTTATTTAGTGTAATTTGTAATAAATAATTTGTTATTTGTACACTGACAAACCCCTGCAAAATAAATGTGCCATAAAATAATCATTTTGGGGGATTTGTATTAATCGTCTCGACGAGTGTCACGTGCCTAGGGTTCATTATAATAGTAATAATATATTTGATAATAATAAACCTTTGAATGCATGTCCTAATATAATAACTGATAGAGATTATGTAGGTGGGCATTCCGTGGCAGGGGGGGATTTTAGCGCATAACAGCTGTTTGTGTCCGCGGTAAAGTTAGTTTGATATTCGCATCTCCGAATTCAACAGCTGCGTAAATAAACCCGCAAATAAGATACCCACATATATTTCCTCTCTACATTGTCTTTAAGCTCCATCCGCCTTAAATTATACATGTTTAAAAGCATAAACACCATTATTCTCTACGGCACAACAAATGATTTAGGGACCATGGCAAAAAGCCGCACACCAACAAAAAGCGTAGAACGATATTGATTTTCCCTTCTGTTCAGCGCCTGAAGGATCAAAAAGCAACTTTGTTGCCACACTGTAAGCTATAAATGCCAGACTAGTACTGCCAGAATAAATTTTTAACAAAAATACAGAAACATCAGCATACACATTGGAATAAATGAAATTACATATAATACCGAATGTTTCCTTATATATTGTTCCTCTGCAATTAACATGCCGACATTAAACAGTTATTGTTGCACTGTATGGTTCCACTTTTTCTCTGATGTTATTTTAATTTACTTCTATTAATGATCCATTTCTAGCGAGTGATTGTTTAGTTTTGAGTGTCCGATCTTTATTGTCAATAAAGAGAAGCATGAATTAGAATAGGTACTTTCCTATTATTTTCCACTAATTCCCTCCTGTTCATTGCGCCCCACCTGTCATGTCTGTATTCCCCACTAGTGGGGCGCCCACACTTTAAGAACCACTGGCATAGACAGTTGGAGAGTATAACATAAATTAGAATCAACAGCTCTCAAGAGTGACCTCTTTTATGGATTTGGATTACCCAGTTAATTAAATTTATTATTAATTTTGAGCAGTTTTGGTTTTCTATCTTCAAACCTGGGCAAATTCTCCAGAACACAACCCTACATTTATGGAGTAATGGGGCTAGCCTACCTCTTTGATGGCCTTGAGTAGGTCTGGTTTGGGTGGTGCAGTTGGTGGAATGCACCGATGGCCACACAGCTTCAGTGATGTCATGAAGGTACTGGCAGCTGCCTGTTCTTCCTTAGTAAGACTCTCTCTGTGGTCATGAAGCATCTCGTACAGGTAGAGAGCCAGTTTGGGTCCGTGCTATTAAAAAAAAATAAAATCAAGTTAAAACCCTTAAATCTCAAGCAGCATCCGTACAGCATATGGCAATGATGTTTAAAAAAGAAAAAGTGCTTATATGGAAGCCTTTTTGGTGTGTGTTAATGGGAAGGCTTAATACTTCAAACTGTTCATTGGTTTTAAGATGTGTCAGGTAAAATAAACATTACTTTTATAAAATACGGTAATGATGAGGCAATCAATACTGCAGTGTTAATTTATGTGTATGTGTGATTTCTTTGCCTATTGACCCATTTACAATTTTTTTTTTGATCAGTTATGTTTGGGCTGCTGCTGTTCTTTCAACTGCTCCCCCATTGAGGGGTCGCCACAGCGGATCAGCACAACTTGGCACAGGTTTCCGCCGTAGTCGGTTAAAATTAACTACAACTCTGTTCATCATATTGCATATTTAGTGCTGAAAAATACTACAAATCCTGAGCACTATCTATGTTTATTAAAAAACAGCAAAACCAATATTGGCATAATTGCTTTCAGCTTTAAAAGCTACATGCACACTTAATTTCCTGAAATACCGTGGGACATAAAATGTCTTACAGCAATACTGTAAATAAAACTGATATTATACTACATTGTCACAGACGTATGATTCACAGGGCATGAGACCAAAGGTTTTATTTGGAAAACATGGAAGGAGGGAATTATTCGGCGCATGGTGGATGGCAGAAGTTGTCTCACGGTACAGGGGTTGATGATTTTAGTGATGGTAAACGGGCCAATGAACCTGGGAGACAGCTTGCTGGAGGTTGTCTTGGGGGGGAACGTAGTAAGATAACACAACTCTTTGGCCCATGTGGTATGGCGGTGCCCTGGAGCGGCGCCAGTCGGCTTGTAGTTTGTAGGCCAAAACGGCTCAGCGGATCCTAGACCTCGCATTCAGCCATGTCTTTTTGCTAAAACGAATGAAAACTTGGTTGGAGGGAACCGAGACCTTTACCTTCTAAGAGGCGAAACAGAGAAGGCTGGTATCCAAGTCAGCAGTGGAAGGGAGAGAGACCAGTGGCAGATGTAGGCAAGGAATTGTGAGCATACTCAATCCATGGTAGCATCCTGCTCGAGGAACAGGTATCCTTAGAGGTCATGCACCAGATGGCCGTCCTGAGGTCCTGATTGGTCCTCTCCGCCTGGTCGTTTGTCTGAGAGTGGTAACCTGAGAATAAACTGGAGGTACCTCTGATCAACTTGCAGAAGGTGGACCAAAATTGGGCAGTAAATTCGGGACCCCAGTCCGATGTGATATCCGTTGGAAGTCCATGCAGCTGGAAAACATGCACGATTAAGGGTTCAGCAGTTTGTGTCTTCCCTCATGGTGGGCCACCAAAAAGGCTGCTGGACCAGGGCTAACGTAGGTGCTGTGCCGGGTGACAGGCCAGTCTGGAACGATGTCCCCATTGCAGCACAGAGGGCCATTCTGCCTTAGGGACAAAAAGCTTTCCTGGTGGCGCCTCGGGTGGGCCAGGTCTCTGATGGACCGTGACTCGACATCTAATAGCGCCGCCCCAACAAGGCATTGAGGTGGTAGGATAGTGGCGTCGGGTACTGGATCATGTGCTGGTGAGAACTGACGAGAGCGAGCATCTGGTTTAATGTTCTTGGATCCCGGGCAATAAGACAGGGAGAAATTGAATCGCGAGAAAAACAGGGATCACCCTGCTTGCCGAAAGTTTAAGGGTTTGGCCATCTAAAGATTGTTGTGATCCGTTCAGACCAGGAAAGGGATTTTGGTACCCTCAAGCCAAAGCCTCAATGGGTGCAGTTTATTATTTTTGGGTGACCTTTGGGACAAGACTTCCCCAACTCCTGAATCTAAGGCGTCTACTTCGACCACAAAATGAAAGAAAGGGTCTGGCTGGAGAAGGAAAGGGGCCAAGGTGAAACGCCTCTTTAGGTCTAGAAAGGCCCTAGCAGCTTGTTCTAACCAGACGAACAAGGTTCAAGATGAGGTCAGGGAGATGAGTAGGGCGGCCACCAAGCTGTAGTTGCAAATGAACCGTCTGTAGAAATTGGCAAAACCCAGGAAGCGCTGAAGCTCTTTACATATTGTTGGGACAGGCCAGTCTGTGAAAGCTTTCAGCTTGACGAAGTCCATCTGAATTTTAGACGTGCGACAATGGAGCTCAGGAAGGAGACCGTGCTGCTGTGGAACTCGCACTTCTCAGCCTTAACAAAGTGCTGATTTTCGAGGAGCCTCTGAAGTACCTGGCGAACGTGCTTTTATGTTCGTTTAAGGAGCGCGAGAAGATGAGGATGTCATCCAAGTATAAAAAAGATAAAGACGTTGATAAAATCTCTGAGCACATCATCCACCAGAGCTTGGAACACAGCTGGGGCGTTGGCCGAATGCCCAAACACTTGTAATGGCCAGATAGAGTGTTGAAGTCGGTCTTCCATTCTAATTCAAATATTATTTGTCACATACACAGTCCTACACAGTACGATATGCAGTGAAATGCTTGGACAACTGCCTGTGGCCTTAAAATAGAGACAATGAATAGAAAATAAATATAAAAAGGAAAACAGAAGGTAAATTTGACTAAGAAAGAATAAAATAAAATATAAAATTCAAAATAAAATAACACTATACAGTACAAAATATAAGAAAAATGTATGAAAAAGATAGAAAAATGAGAGACAGCTGTACTACAGGACAAAATATACAATATAAGAAACATGTATGAAAAATATAAAAAATAAGAAACAGTTATACAATACAAAGATATAGAGTTTATGGACTCTTGTGGGAATTAAGTTGAATATAAATTGAATATAAACAGAAATGCCACATATTTAAAGTGTTTAAAGTGACTTGTGCATCCGGGTAACAGAACGTCCAGGGGGTGTGCAAATATGCTTGAAAGTGACATATTTAAAGTGTCTTGTGATAGGGTAATTGGGTAATTTACCTAATGTCCACAAATGTGTTGTGCAGTGGTCACTAGTGTAAGTGAATGTCCAGAATGTCCAGAGTGAATGCAAAAACCATGTGTGTGGATGTGCAAAATGGATCAGTACTGTGTGGTGTACTGATTAAGAGACTGTATCGCCTGCGGGAAGAAGCTGCTCCTCAGTCTCTCTGTGTTGGTCTTCAGGGAGCGGAGTCGCTTTCCTGACCTCAACAGAGAGAACAGTCCATTGCTGGGGTGGCTGAGGTCCTTCACAATCTTCCTCGTCCTGGTCCAGCAAGGCTTGCTATAGATTGAGTGCAAGTCAGATTGAGAGCTTGGTGCTGCCAGTTAGAAAATTAAAGATCCACTGGCACAGAGATGGGTTGAGTCCCAGGTGCTCCAGCTTGGTGGTGAGTGTAAAGAGAATTATGGTATTGAATGCTGAGCTGTAGTCGATGATGAGCATTTTAACATAATTCCCCCTTTTAGTGTCCAAGTGAGTAAGTGATGTGTGGAGGAGATGAGAGATGGCATCATCAGTAGAACGATTTGGACGGTAAGCGAACTGTAGTGGGTTAAGTGTGTCTGGTAGAGATGAAATGATGAAGTCCTTGACCAGCCGCTCAAAGCACTTTATCACTACTGAGGTGAGGGCTACAGGGCGATAGTCATTGAGAGAAGCAGGATAAGGTTTCTTCGGGATAGGAACAATGATGGACTCCTTGAAGTACTTGGGGATCACCGACTGAGAAAGAGATGTTGAATATCTCAGTGAACACAGGTGCTAGCTGGTCTGCGCAGGCTCTGAGAATACGACCCGAGATGCCGTCTGGTCCTGCTGCTTTCCTGGTGTTCACTCTCTTGAAGGGTATCCTCATGTCGTGCTCGGTGATGATGTACGCGTTTCCGGTGCTGGCAGTGTCTTCCTGTCTGCAGCCGTTAGCGCTGCTAGCATTAGCATTGCTAGCGTCTTTAGCTGCAGCCTCGAAGCGAGCATAGAAAGTGTTCAGCTCGTCTGCCAGAGACACGTCCGCGTTCGTCATACCGGTTGTTGGTGTTTTATAGTCCGTTATTGTTCTTTGTCCCCGCCACAGGCTTCTAGAGTCACTCTGTTGGAGCTGTGACTCTAGTTTCCTCCCATAGTGCTGCTTCGCCTCTTTCACCGCTTTCCTGGACGTTATATGACGCAGCTTTGTACAGGTCCATGTCCCCCGATGCAAGTCCCGTGTTGTAGGCAGCGTTGCAAGATCTCGCGGATGGTTTTATCCGCTCACGGCTTTTGGTTGGGAAACGTTCTAATAATTTTTTTTTCCACAATATCATCCGCTAGTTTCCCAATGAATCCCACAACCACTTCCGTAAACACGCTGACGTCATCATCGGAGCTGTTTCTGAACATGTCCCAGTCTTCGTTATCGAGTGCGTTCTGTAACGCGGCCACCGATTGGTCCGTCCAGCGCCCGACCTCCCTCTAAACCGGAACTTCCTGTTTCAGCCTTTGTTTGTATTTTGTCATGAGAAAGATGGCGGCATGGTCGGATTTACCAAACACTGGACGAGATTGTGCCTTGTAGCCGTCCTTGACTGTAGTGTAGCAGTGGTCCTGTGTCCTTAGCGTTTGGGATATCTGCAGGAGGCTCTGCTGCTGAGAATTAATGAGAGCTCCCTGTTGGGCAACTGTTTGGCGAAGTTCGGCCTCCGATCGGCTGCTAGCCTGGGGCTGAAACTTGGTACAGAGGCTTGGCCTGGTATGGTAAGCATCTGCTAAGTCTGATATGGCCGCAGTGTACTGTCAGACGTGCGTGGAAGGAGGAAAGAACCAATAGCAGAAGACAGATAAACTTAGACTGGTTTTATTGAATGCAGCAGAGTTAAATAAACAGGGACTGGAGGAGCAGAGTGTGTGTGTGTGTGTGTGTGTGTGTGTGTGTGTGTGTGTGTGTGTGTGTGTGTGTGTGTGTGTGTGCGTGTTCGTTTGAATGTGTGTGTGTCTTCTTGTGTGACAGCTGGTGTGTGTGCACGAGAGCTGGTGTTTGTGTGTGACCTAGGAAAGAGCAGGGGAATACCGTGACACAATGAGGGGGCGGGCGATGACGTCGGGAAATACTCCGCGAACCTGGAAGTAGAGCACACAAAAATATCTTTGGAAACTGTTGAGTCTGTTTCTTTTTATGGTGCTAGTTCGCAGCGCGAAATGAAGGAAGAACTAAGGCTTCCGGTTTACTTTTGTTGAGCTGTGAAAGGCCGGCAAGTGGCGTGAGCTTCTTTACCGCGAAGGTGTGAAAGGCGCGATGGCAGCTGAGGAGCGTTGGGGAGAAATCAGCGTGGTTAGCCAGGTGGGTGTCGATAAACTGAGATCCAGCCGCGAGAACATACAAATCTGGAGATGAAGGTCCAAAGCCAGTATCCAAACACAGTCAGGGTCATACACACAGATCAGTCCGAAAACAGGCGAGATAACCAGGGGCGAAGACGAGAGAAAAATCCAAAGAACAAAAACAGGGGTTGGCAACAGCAAGATTACACAAGACAAAATATCACAAGTAGTACGGGGCACTCGAGCGAGGCACTGCAGTGCTGACTGATGTCTTTGGCGTGCTTATAAAGCTAAGGGATGATTACCTGATCCCATACAGGTGTGCCGTGATTGAAAGCAGAGCGTGCAGGGAAGAAAATCCAGAATGGATTTTTGTGAAGAGCTTACTGAGTCTCGCTGGCTTGTGACAGACATGTTGTTAGAATTATTTTATATACAAAGGAGTTGTACCCTCTTGCTCTCTTCCTCATAGATCTGATATTAACGTGTTAAATCTTCCCTGCTGATATCTTTCTATCTCCTTTTGCATCTGCTCTTAAACGCTTCCATGTTCACCTTCCCATTCTCTCTTTATGTCTCTATATCTCCCTCTCTCTATCTACCTCCGTCTCCTTCCCCCTCTCTCCCTAACTCGAGCCAACATCTTGTGATCCGTTTTTGGACGGACACCTCTCTATCTTCCTCTCCTTTGATTCTTCAAAATCTCACCAGGACATTTACAATGGTTCATGTTGTTTGCAGTAACATGTCGATGGCACAGGCATTTGATCAAACATATAAAAACCCCATCTTTTGCTGTTAATAAACAGAAACCTTTCTGACAGACAACGTGTGTGTATGTTTGACTGAGTCTCTCCTGGCGGCAGAAAAGCCTACCGAATCACAATGGACAGACTGAGCAACTCGCCTCTTTTACTATGCAACTTTACACATGTTCTACCACACATTATGCCTTTTGTACTTTCTATTTATTTTACCTTTGTTACTGATCACTTTTCCTTTTTAACGTTTCGAAGAGTCTTACTGAATTCTTGTTGGTTCTCTGCACACTTATCACTATATTTTTTATTTACTTTTGTTAGCAACAGTGTAACTGAGATGTCACCATAAAACAGAACCTGAACTGAGTTATTTATTACTCCAAATTCAAACATGTCTATTATTTTAATATATACTTATTACAAGAAAATAAATAGTCCCCTTGTGAAAGTATTGGAGTAGCATGGCATGTTTCTCTTTGGTTTTGGTATTCATTGAAGACATTTGGACTTGAGATCCAAGATTAATCTAAGAAAATTTTTCAAAACACTATTTCAGAAAATTATTTCAGCAACACTTGGCTGTGTGTGTGTGTGTGTGTGTGTGTGTGTGTGTGTGTGTGTGTGATTTGAAAGAACACTTATCGAATTAAGTAATAAACAAAAAAGTGTTTTAGATTGTGCAAAGTAGCTGACAAGTAGTTAATGACATCTTGGCACACTCATGGTATTCTGGCATCAGATTCACATTAAACGGTTTTTCAATTTACTGGTGTGACATTTGTTTAGAGATGGTGGAAAAATCGATTTGGTTATGAATCACAATTTTTTTTGCATGGCAATTCACGCACCACTGATTAGGTGGCAAAATTGCATGTTTTTTTTTTATAATCCTGAATTTTTAAGTAAGAAAAAATGTTAGAAGAAATGGGCTATGATTAATGACTCATTAAATATAAAAGGTTTTAAATTGTAACAAAATCACGATTAAAAATGATTAACAATAATAAATTGTAATATTTATAAACTCATGATACTTATAGAATCTTTTAATCAAATTGGCACCAATTTATTGTGATAATATCTTGCCATGGTGAGTAGTGATTTTTATCCTTATATTTCCTGCCTTCTACTTTAGACCATCAGTTATCTTGTGGAGAAGGTTGGGCAAAGAGTCAACAGCCTATTACTACACCTATTGTACAAATCCATACTATAAAAAAAACACTCAATTAAGAAAAAGACAGTCCATCATTACTTTAAGAAATAAAGATGAGTAAAATCGAAAAAATCTCAAAACCCTTGAATTTATCCCCATGTGCAGCCACCAAAACCATTAAACGCCATGATGAAACGTCTCTCATCAGGATTGTCCCAGCAAAGGGCTACCTCTGCAGCAGAGAATTATTGGATTATTTTTACTTTATTAAAATGAGCATCCGTAGAAACCACTGGTTTACAGCCCCTTTAGATTACAGTGCGCATTAATGTTTCTCTGAGTTCAAGCAGCACACCTATTTCAACATTCCCAGTTCAGAGAAAATTAAGAGTCAGGCCGTTATAGTCGAGTTGCAACAAAAACAACGAACAACAAGCAGAAGAGACTTGCTTAAAACAAGAAACACAAGGAATCGACTAATGATCTAAATCCAATTCGGATGGTTTGACATGAGTGGGACCAGAGTGTGAAGAAAAAGCAGCCAACAAGTACTTAACACCTCTGGGAACTTGTTCAAGATTGTTGGGAAACCGTTTCAGGTGAGTAGCTCATGAGGCTGACTGAGAAAAGAGGGTGCAAAGCTGTCATCCAAGCGATGTTTAGTATTTTTGAGTTGAAAAATCAACAACAACAACATCAATAATAATAATAATAATAGATAAAAAAAACATGAATTACAATAAAAAAAAAAATTAAAGTTCTTTTGATGTAACAAGTCACCTCAAGTCCAGGGCTGAGGCTTTCTCTGAGAATGTCAGGGTGATTTTGCTCATGGACAAACTCTAGGGCTTTCTTTCTTTCCTCTAGAGGAAGTGCAGGGCCAAGCATGTGCACCAGCAGCCGTCCGATCTGAATCCGGAATGTATCTTTGCAGGACCAGAGGATGTGACACCACTGCTCTCGTAGTGTCCCGCTGTGTCCAGTACTGCCCTAAGGGAAGGAAAAACAGTCAAGTCAGTGAGGGCACTGTGTTGGCCCAGAATATACTGTAAACTGTATGTAATCAGCCAGAAGGCTTTTGCATTAGAGCATCAGGGTAATGTTAACACTAGATATGCATTAAGCCAGTAATCAAAACTGACTACTCTTACTCCCTGTACATCCAGTTATTTTGCAACTGATGACAGAACTGGAGGTGAAAAATATTTATATTAAACTCTTTCACTTACATATGCTTCAGACCTTGCATACCCCTACAGGGCAGATGGTATAGAGAATGAGATAGTAAGAGTTTTACTCACTTTTTTTTTTTTTTACAACATGATGAAATGAAGCAAAATACTACCACAGTCTGCACCATGTGTAAAAATACTGAGTACGCCTAATAATCCTTGATTTTGAAAGAATCTTAGGCAATTATAAACAGAGACTCATTAAAATTGGACAGCTTAAAATTAGACAGCAAAAAAAAAAAAAAAAACCCTAGATTTTTCTTCCATGTTCAACTATACAATTTTAATGAATGTTTCAATGCGTTCATGGCTGACATTAGTGGAACCTAATGTGGTAATCTGCTGTTGTAGCCCATCTATTTTAAGAGTTATTGTTTTGTGTATGCTGAGATGCTTTTCTGCTCACCATGATGGTAAAGGCTGATTGTTTGAGTTACTATAATTTTCCTTGACAAGAACCAGTCTTACTATTCTCCCCTGAGCTCTCAATTATGCATTTTCACCTAGAGACTTTTTTTTTTTTTAACCATTATGAGTAAATTCTACAGACTGTTTCTATACGGCATTCCAGGAAATTAGTTTATGAAACAGTGTCTGGTCCCAAATTCCATTCCATGTAAACATTAGCTGAGGTTACTGACCTCTATCTGTATGATTTTTTTGCATTGTGCTCATGATGCGGCACATGATTGACTAAATTGAAGATTGCATAAATGTTCAAATATAAGTGACAGTGAAAGTATAGTGTAAAGTATTGAACAAATATATGATATGCATCAGTGTGGCATGTGCACTAACCAGTCCGATTTTTAGGCCCTCCATCATGAGCTTAAGAAGATCTGTTTGGAAACATCTCATATGAAAAGGAGCAGGATGTATTATGCTATTCTCTCCTGATATTTGCTCAGCGAGTAAGTTTGTGCTCGTTGGGTGATCAGGAGACTCTTCAAAGTTAAGTAGGTCAAGGCAATCCTTGCTGTTTCCTGTTGAGTAGATTTAAAGATTTAAACAAAAAAGCTAGTTAATTAGTTATATAATATTTTGTCACATAAAAGTAGCTGAATTGAACTCCACCTATGAACTTTCAGCAGTTTAGGGTTCATTGGTTATAGCCATCTATGCATAAACCAATAAGTTAGAGCATCTAATTAAAATGCTATTATTAAATTTTATATAAACAATAGTAATATTTTTTAATAAAAATGTTCTGTATTTTAAGGTCTGTATTTTAAAACTATACAAACAATAGTTTGAACTGTCAATAAGGATCAGTAAACATAATTGATTAAATTATTTGATTTGAGAATTAGCCATGATTTAATAACCATATCTAAGAGGACCCAATCAGATGTATTAGATTAATATCTTTAGGATGTTATCCCATGCCCATATAATTCTTAGAAAAAAATGTTAATACAAAAAATTGCTTCACATGCGTTATAAGGGTAAGAAAATATAAAAATACAAGTCAGATTTTTATCTGGAGGTTTACCATAGTATATAATTCTGTTGACAGCCAGCACTACAAGTCTCTGCAGCCTCTGAATAAACTCGCTCTCACTGGCTCTGATGGGGTTCTCTTGGCTCATTCGCCGTTGCATCATTTGGGTAAGCTCATCAGTGGCCACAGAACGCATCCGCATCAGCAATGAATCCGACTGTACTAAAGACAAGTTTTGCTTGCCTAACACACACATACACACACAAATAATACATCATTAATCTAATAAATGCTGGAAGAGACTAGACAATCTACAAACTATCTGGAAAAATCTACTTTCTGTATATTTGGGTGTGCTTAAAGCAAAGTTGTTACTTGTAAATCCCTACATACAAAAATCATCAAAACTCCCCTGCTCCTTGACATTTCAACTCATAATCTCGGGTTAGTTTTTTTCTGTTTACAGATTAATATTAAATTAAAATGGCTGTGCCATTTTGTTTATAAATTTATAGTTTATAGCGGTATTGTATTTAAAGTAATTTTTTTTCCCTCATTAATGTACACAGAGCACCCCATATTGACAGAGCAAATGCGAATCATGAGGTCAAAGGAACTGCCTGAAGAGCTCAAATACAGAATTGTGGCAAGGCACAGATCTGGCCACGATTACAAAAAAAATTCTGCTGCACCTAAGGTTCCTAAGAGCACAGTGGCCTCCATAATCCTTAAATGGAAGACGTTTGGGACAACCAGAAACCTTCCTAGAGCTGGTCGCCAGGCCGAACTGAGCTATCGGGGGAAAATAGCCTTGGTGAGAGAGGTGAAGAAGAACCCAAAGATCACTGTGGCTGAGCTTAAGAGATGTAGTCGGGAGATGGGAGACAGTTGTAGAAAGTCAACCATCACTGCAGCCCTCCACCAGTTGCGGCTTTATGGTAAAGTGGCCTGACGGAAGTTGGTACAAGAAACATTAAAAAACACTTGAAGGGCTACAAGATGATAAAAAAATAAGATTTTCTGGTCTGATGAGACCAATAGAACTTTTTGGCCCTAATTCTAAGCGGTATGTGTGGAGAAAACCAGGAACTGCTCATCACCTATCCAATACAGTCCCAACAGTAAAGCATGTTGGTGGCAGCATCATGCTGTGGGGGTATTTTTAGCTGCAGGGACAGGACGACTGGTTAAAATCGTGGGAAACATGAATGCGGCCAGGTACAGTGATATCCTGGATGAAAACCTTCTTAGCACCTCAGACTGGGCCGAAGGTTTACCTTCCAACAAGACAATGACCCTAAGCACACAGCTAAAATAACAAAGAAGTGGCTTCACAACAACTCTGTGACTGTTCTTGAATGGCCCAGCCTGACTTTAACCCAATTGAGAGACCTAAAAATGGCTGTCCAACATTTACCATTCAACCTGATGGAACTAGAGAGGATCTGCAAGAAGGAATGGCAAGATCCCCAAATCCAGGTGTAAAAAACTTGTTGCATTTTTCTCAAAAAGACTCATGGCTATATTAGATCAAAAAGGTGCTTCTACTAAATACTGAGCAAAGGGTCTGAATACTTAGGCCCATGTGCTATTTCAGTTTTTCTTTTTTAATAAATCTGCAAAAATGTCAACAATTCTTTTTTGTTTAGAGTTTTTCTGTCAATATGGGGTGTGTACATTAATAAGGAGAAAAAATAAACTTAAATGATTTTACCAAATGGCTGCAATATAACAGAGTAAAAAATTAAGGGGGTCTGAATACTTCCCGTACCCACTGTTTCTATTACTCCTGACTTAAAAAAAATGTATTTTAAGAAGGTATCATACACTAATACTAATATTAGCCGTTATTAGTTTAAAAATATAAATTAATTTGTTGCCGATGCTACTCATCACATTTTACTGGATATGTTGTTGCTACATGCTATGGTCTGCTGTTTTGGCTATACTGCAACTTCCATCTATTGCAAGAATCTTTGGTACAAAAGACAACTATGGTAGAACAGCACCAGCAGTCACTTAGCACTTGCAAATTACTATAAATGCAGCATAATTGTTTCCTGTCTTTCTTAGAACGATAACATGAAAGCCATACAGAAGGGCATGGAAGCGATTAAGGCCTTTTTACTGCAGTTTAGTAAAACATGCAGCAGAGTAAAATAAATTGTGATCACACATTTAGGCACCAGCAATTTTCATGTACTGGGCAAAGGAAAAGCAATCATGCAGTCAACAATACTCCCTTTCCACTGAAAAGATGTGATTGCCTTTATAAAGACTAGTCCATGTTTCTAAAAGTTGGACATTTGTAATTTTAAATTTTAGACCTCAATACATTCTCTCTCTCTCTCTCTTTCTGCTATACTAATGCTCTTCAATCCTAGTGTTTCATTACTGCTTGGATAACATCAAGGTTTTCTCAGTATGCCGTAGCCATAATTAAAGAAACTGCTAGCAGAGATGCAGCTATCTGAGTGGCACAAACACACACACTAACAGGATCTCTGCAATTGTCAAAAAATGTCTTGAAAAAGGAACCTCACTTGTTATAACAAGTTATAGTAAATAGTACACGCACGCACAAATGTTGAATATACAACTGATGCATAATGTAGCATGGGAGACCGGGCATGGGAGACAAGTACCCACAATCCCACAGCGAAAGAGAGAAAAACCATTGGCTCAGTTATGACCACAAGGTGCTCCACAATCCAAGTTTCCACTTTGTGTGAGTATATTTACTGTGTATATACACAGTATATATATTGATTATCTAGATTATCAAGGGTTAGCCACAAAAGGTGCTGTATTAAAGCATATTCATGAAAAGTAGGATAGAAAAAGAAGCACAACCAACAGGTATGACTGCAGCCTTAAGAAAATTGTTAAAAAACACCAATTGTCAATTCAGCATCAAAGAACTTGGGACAAATTCACAATGAGCTAAGTGAGTCTGGTGTCAGTGCATCAGAAGCCATGATGCACAGTCTTCAGGAATTAATAATGGAAAAATCGAAATGGGAAAACAAGTCACTCTTGTACCAGACAAATCATCATAAACATTTTAACTGGGCTAAGGAAAAATAGAACTGGACTGCTGCTCAGTGGTCCAAAGTGCTATTTTCAGATAAAAGTAAAAAAGAGGCAGGAGCTTGGACAGAGGTGCTCAACTTCTGAGGGTATTGATTGACTGATGTCTTAATGAAGTCAATGGCTGATAGGAGGACATGGAACTGCAAGGCCCTAGCCATTTCTAATTGGTAGACCAGTAGTAGCTTAAATTGATAATTTGCTTGTATTATTATGATTGTTTAAGTGCTTGATAAGTGTTTTTTACCCTGAATGCGATATACTGTATGTCGCAGGCAAGAAGTCTGTAGTCATTATGAGGAATCATATAGAAGGGAAAAGCACCAGGGAGATGCCCAATTCCTTTTCCGGCAGGACTGGGCACCTGCCCACTGTGCTAAATTACCACTAAACGTTTGCTAATCCACAATAATACTGGGCTTGTTTGGCCAACCACATATCCTGACCTGATTCTGTATGGGGTATTATAAAGAGGAAGATGACCGATCAATACTCCCCACTACCTCATTGGCCAGCATTCACATTACTATTACCGTCGCCAGGCACACTCTTCAATGTATGCACGTAGTTAGTTTGCGAGCCGCCTTTTAACACAAACAGAATAAGAGAAAAAGGAAGTCAATCTTTATAATATTATTAATATTTTTGAAAAAAATGTCAAGAGCAATGTTCTCATGTGCCTTCCTACTTTATCAGCTATGGCTGTGTAGATCGGAAGATGAGATTGGTGCATGCTACCTGCACACATTGATTTTTGGAAGAGACAGACAACTTGTGATATCTCATTCTAAACAGCAGTCCACTTCCGTTAACAGGTATGATTACATACCTAATTCCTCTTCTGGAACCCGGATTGCTTGTGTTCTCACTGATCGAAATGAACCAGAATTTGGGGTTCTCGGAAACTATCCGGGGTCCCTAATGTAAAAATGCCCCAACTCCGCACTTAAATGTGGTTTCTTGCTTCATGACACCGAAACATCAAGTGGCCATGTGTCTTTAGTTAACCAAAATCAATTAAATGGTAGCACCAGATTACTGTGATTTATCAATATTTATCACAAGTTAGCTACAGCCCTTATATAAAACCAACTATTTAATCACAAATCAGATGTTTCTCCTACTTAACACTGTGTCGAAAAGATCCTAAACCACACCACTATTTCTCATTACTCCAGTATTCACCAAATTGCTTCTTATTTGCAAAAAAGTTTACTTTGATGTACCAATCACCTCATCCACATTGTTATCATTATTGCTTGAATTAGCTACTATAAACAGAAATTGTCCGCTCTCATTGATTAAATTATATCTGGATACTTTTTCGAGTCATAGTGCTGCCCCACTAAGTGCATGGTTTAAAATTATTCTTTTGCAGTGGAAAAGCATGGAACCTCCTCTGGAATAACCATGGCATTAGTGGAAAAGGACCTTCGGTCCAAAGCAGACAGAGCCAGTTACAGTATGTGAGGGAAGATGGTGTTATCTATTAGGGTACAAAATTGGCCAAAAGGCTACCTGTTTCAGAGGGGAAAAAATAGGAGGAGGATTCAGCCGAGATATCCACGGACAGGAATCTGAATGCAGAGGGTATCTGGCCATAAGAGCAGTACTTCCATGGTATACAGGGACTTATTGAATTTTTCAGGCCTAAAGAACCTTGGGGGCAGGTAAAGTTAAAAAGCACAACAGCAGTTCAAGTATTTAATCATGGGGTCATACAGTACTAAATTTCAACACTTACCCTTAAGGGCACATGTTTATCCAAATTAATTTTTATTTTAGCTCTATAATGCTTATTTAGGTAGACATCCTTATTTAGATAATTGTGTTACAGTTACAATTTCAACTTTATTAATGAACTCAGCCCAAATAAATACAATAATAGTGAAGATAATGAAAATAGTGAACAGGTCAGACCAAGCTTAGTTCAAACTTGTCAGGAGCTGAAAAATTTAATTCACTGATAACTGGGAAACTTATATGCTGTAAAATGTAATATGGATCATACACCTTAAATTCTTAAAACCTTAGTATAGAGAACAATATAATGCAGATACCAAACCATTCTATTTTACATTAACACACCAAGACTTAACTGTGCTTACATGGCCAGTTCTCACCTGCAATGCTTTTGCGCTTCTGTTGAGCAGTGTGCTGAAAAGAAGCAGAAGAGTGGACAGAGGTGCTCAACTTCCGAGGGTCTTGATTGGCTGTTGTCTTAATGAAGTCAATAGCTGATAGGAGGACACGGAACTGCAAGGCCCTAGCCATTTCTAATTGGTAGACAAAAAATAGCTTTAATAGATAATTTGCTGGTAATATTATGTTTGTTTACGTCCTTAATATGTGTTTTTTACCCTGAGTGCGATATACTTTGCTGCCCTGCATAAAACCCAGCAAGGTGATAAGATCCTCAATGATACGAAAGTACTGGGAGCCAGAAGAGCTGCAGGCATGGATCGTCACTGCCACCAGTAACTGCTGTATGTCACAGACAAGAAGTCTGTAGTCGTTTTGTGAAATTCTAAAAAAAGGAATGCAAACATAACACTAAAATGCAGTATTTTCATAAAATGTAAAAAATACATTACATTTAACCTGACTGCATTAATGCTCTCTCATATCACATCATAACCAAATACCACATACGTGTCAGAGAAAATTAGATACTCAAATAATATCAGATATCATTCTACATTAATCATGTTTTTTTAATAAGTATATGATATCAATGTAGAATAAAGTATCCTGTGTGGAAAATAAACATCACTTATGAATAAAATGTATGGTTCAGTGGAGTATTTCACTTTCAAAATTGTTTAATTACTTTCTTAATGTAGTTTTCACAAGAATTGGCTGGGTACTTTCTTACTCCATAATATGGACCCTCATTGCAAATTCTACAATGCAAATGTATTTATCATTACCCAATCTCTAGACCGTTGAGAGTGGACAGGGTGTTGATGAGCACATAGAGGAGGCCATGGTCCAAAAGTATATCAGCCAGTTTAGGGCAAGCATTCAGCAGCTGCAGCAGCACACACAAGGCATTGTGGACCAGTGAGTTTTCATACAAGGAGTTTTCCAGAAGCCCCAGTATGGGTACCACAGATCTCTTTCTGAATGGAGAAACATTTTCCATGTCCTCTACGTCAAGGCTAAGTCAAGAAAGAACAAAAATAAATAAATAGATCTGTTAAACCAAGCTTTTCTTGGTTTCAGTGGCATAACAAGAGTTATATCTCCAAAAATATTTTAAATGATCAATCAAAGAATTAGTTTAGTATAGGACACTCACTCTTCATCTAAGCTTATAGTCCGGCCAAACAACATCCCCAGAAAACACTCCAATACGCCCTGAGTACCCTGGTGAAGATACAGCTGGTTGGCCAGAAGAGAGAAGCCATGGTTCCTTAAGAACTTCTCTTTCTGTTCCTTTTGGGCTCGGCTAAAATATGCATCCAGCAGCTGTATGTGTATTGGGAAGAGAGCAAATAATTTTTGCCAAAGTATGCATGTTTAAAACCCTACTGTTGTCACGTTCAATACATTTAAACATTAGTAAATACCAATACTAGGAAATATATATGATAATATATATAATGCTAATTCAATGCAAATAATTAAAAGTTGCTTAGCATTCATCAGCTTTTAAAGAGCACTTGAACAATTTGTCCAAGTAACTTTCCAAGCGTAACTATCTAAGCATAACCATTGCAGTGTGCTGTGACACGGGCCTTTTTATTATACATTACACGAAACATGCTCTACACAATATGTGTTCACAAAAAAAAACAAAAAAAAAACATGAAAACATTATAATACTATATAAAGTGCAGACATGATGGTTTCAGACCATTTTAGGTTTTCCTTATTTTGTCATGTTTCACACTCGTGTTAAAATTAATTATAATCTTTTTTTTACTTTACCATTCTACCGCAGAGATGAACAATTAAAAAGTTAAAACAAGTGTTTGGAGTGTTTTTTTAATTTATTTCACAAATTAAAGAGTAAATATCCCATAACTTGCTTAAAACACATCCAGGACTTTCACATTTACAGTATAACATACTATACCTACTATACACCCATATACACAGGAACATCTCAATAAATTAGAATAACAAAGTGAAAATTATATATATTCATTACACACAGACTGACTGATAATATATTTCAAGTGTTTATTGTATTTATTTTTAACTTTAAACAGGCAACTTGGATTTTGTACCTCTCCTCTCTTCCTCCAGACTCTGAGACCTTCATTTCCAAATGAAATGTAAAATTTACTTTAATCTGAAAAGAAGACTTTGGCCCACTGCGCAACAGGCCAGTCCTTTTTGCCCTTAGGCCAGGTAAGATGACTTTGACATTGTCTCTGGTCCAAGAGTGGCTTGACAAAAGGAACAGGTTACACAAGAAACAAGCTACAGCCCATGTCCTGGATACGTCTGTGCGTGGCTTTTTTATGTCTTTTTTAATTGACTTACCGAAAAAAAAAAAAAAAAAAAAAAAACAACTTTTGGTCAATATTTGGAGGGGTGTTTATGGTGGTCGAGCTTTGCCAAGATGGCGCCGCTGTGTATGGTCCGCCGTCCTACTCTGTCGTGTTTTTTATTAATTTGTGTTTTTATTTTAATTGTCTCTTATGATGTGTCATCTCTGCTGCTATACGATCACCCGACACTGTTAAAGATACAGGCTACTATGAACAACTTGCCTGACTGTATTAACAGTGGACATTTTTCTGGCATCTGAATATGTCCAACTATGACGTCCTGTTTATCTGTTGCGTCGTAACAAGAGCCGCAAGAGACACGGAAAGAGAGGAGGTATCCTCGTCAAACTGAAAGCCTACCTGGCCTCCTGTGTGGATAATCTGGGCTTTGCTTTAAATGAAATATTAACTAAATGTGGGAATTTTGACCTTCGTCGCTCTCAGGAGTACAGCTATCGGTGGCTCAGAATGGCTATCCTGGATGACGGGTGTTTGCTTCTGTTTTGCCGGCCAGTAAGGATCCAGGCACGGGGCTGTGTACAGGGAAATCTCTGACCGCTCAGTCGAGCCCCAAAGCAGACTCTCATTTTAAACAAATCTGATTTCCACTCGCAATTGGAAATTTTATTTTGCTAACAGAAACTTGGCTAAAACAAGGTAATAACAGCGCCTTCTCCGAGCTCCTCCGTCCCGGCTATTCCTTTTTGAGTATGCCGCGAGTGTCCAGTCACGATGAAGGACTGACTGTTGTTTTCAAACAAAAATTCAGCTGCCGTTTACTCCCAAATAAAAATCACAGCAACTTTGAGCTAGAACTGGTTTTAATTCAGTTTGCATGTGCTGTACTGTGTGTTATTAATTATCGTCCACCTAAATACAATAAGGACTTTATCTTTGAGTTTTCAGAGTTACTTTCTGAATTAATGCCAAAATATGACAGTTTACTCATTTGTGGAGATTTTAATATTCATGTATGTTGTCCCTCCAGCCAACTGGTAAATGAATTTCAAAGTCTTTTAAACTCCTTTGACCTGAGCCAATCACTAAATGACCCTACACATCAGCATGGCCACACACTGGATCTTGTAATTTCACATGGACTCCCAGTATCCATCTCAGAAATAATAGCCTTCCCCATTTTGTTAATCATAGCTGACATAAAAGTTTTCCTCTTATTACAAGACATTTGGCTCAGATTGATACTAGTCTAATCCTGGCTGCAATCTCTTTGTTTGTATAGTAAACTGTATCTGCTCCAGGCAAACCTTCCCACAGTGATGTCATAAAACTTTACAACAAGTGCAAATTAGTAAGTTTACATTTAGATTTCTAGTTTAAAAAAAATTAAGCAGCCCTGTTCTTTGTGCAAAAAAACAAAGAAACTACCTGCTCTTTTTTAGAAAATTATCGCAAGTAATTTTGGCAAGTCAAAATGCATGACAGTGGCATTTGCATGCTAAACAGATTAATTGCAGAGAGAAGGCTATTTTAATTATTAGTATATCCCTGCTTTCTTAGACACTGCTTCAGAAACTGACAATCTGAAAATGTAATTAAACCACAAAATAACATACTTTATTTAGCCATAGCCATGTTTGATGTACACAACAGAAATAAGAAGTTTGTCTCCTTGTAAAATTGATAAAAAAAAAAAAAAGATATGTATGGTGGTCTTCTACAGAAGTAAAAACCACAAGTTATTATTATGTTACTTGCTCAGTTACTAAACTCAAGTTTCTTTGACATTAGCGTCTGAAAAAGTTGTGGTAAAAAACTGATTTAAGCTAAATTGTTTTGACTTTACCTTTATGACCCCTTGTTGAATAAGAGGGGATGGGTGGTTAACCAAGACAACAAGAGCTTCAGGCTGGATAAGTTTGTCCATCACTTCCTCCAGCATGAGATCTGGTAGCAGCAGCAGGACATCTTTTAGAAGATCATAAAGCCCACAGCAGATTAGAATCACACAGTCTTCTGTACCTGACCTGAAAAAAAAGCATAGAACCTATTTAGGCAAAAATAGACAAAAGAGGGAAATAAATGATTTAGACAAGCTTTGACCCTTATGAGGCAAAAACATAAAAAAATTTATAATAATAATAATTAAAAATGAAGTAGTAAATTTACAGGGGGGACCAAAAGTATTAAGGCAACATATGCCATTTAATTCTCCCTGTGCACAAAACAGGTGATTTAATTTATTAGTTTTATTCTAAGAGTTGTGCTAATTAACCTTAAAACTGGCTATATGACAATGGTATTTAGTAGGGGTGTGACGAGGCGCTTTTCCAACGAGATGAGACACGAGACTGGGTTCACGAGAACGAGACTTTTACACATTTTTTTAAAAGAAATCCTCAATATTTAAATACATAGCAAAAAATAGCATTTTATTTAACTGAAAAACACAAAATGCATGTCCATTTTGAAATCAACGTTATGAAATAAAACTTCTATTTTGATGAATGATGTGCAGTAATAACATGTAAACACTGCAAAATATTTTACCACAAACTGACAGGCAATTAATTGCACAATAAAATCATATATTATATTTTATATATTTTTTTATTATATTTATATTATAATAGTATAAATAAAAAAAATATTATAAACAACACAAATATACCTTTACCTGCAATTAACCATAATTAGTGTAACTATCAAAGTAGTGCTGTCTTAAAACTCAGAGAGCAAAACAATGAACAAAATTTTCTTAAGCATGGAAAAAGAGCTAAGACCTAGGTAATGACCTATACAGAACAGCCTAAGATATGGTCATGTTCTTTTTTAAGAATAAAGGCTCATATCGGCTGCAGTGAAAACGCCGATGTCTCTTGTTATTGCCTTGGCTCTTGCATTGTATGGTGGAAGTTTAGCTGCAAAGGCATTTGTTATGGTTGTTTGCCATTACATGCGAATTGAATTGCTTTCCGTTTTCTTCACAGATGCAGCTTTTAGTAACGGGCTGTTGTTTTCTAAATGCTTTTGCATAGTGCAGTTTTGTAACACTGGACAAAGTTGAGCGAGCGTACAGGCAGAGTCGAGCGCGCACAGAAAATATATGTTGCACGCGCGTACAGGCAGAGTCGAGCGCGCACAGTATCGAGAAGGCGATATGGCTGAAAACTGTATCACAACATCAGTGTTTAATATCGGTCGATATCGATAATTATTGATATTTATATGACCTATTTAAAATAAGGACCAGGAGAAAAATATATTACATTTAAACATTTTTATTTTAAACTTAACCTTCTTCTGATCATAGTCCTCTCAGTTATTAAGACAGAAATGTCAATAACCATGGAGAACCCAAATAATTAAAATGTAAACATAAGTCTAAAGTCACAACGAACACACTTAACAATTATCTCTTAACATTTAAGGTTCAAAATAAAGGAATGAATGAAATGTAAGATGAGCTGGAATATAGAGCCTAAACCTGTTTTCTTTTAGTAGTTTTTGGTTTGATTTAAGTACGGAATCCACACGGAAGTTTGTAAGATCGCCTGACAACGCAGAAAATAAAAGAATGGACATACATCGACTCGTTTGTCTTTCTCATCACTGCATGGGCATTAATAAACAGGCTGTTGCGCTGCCGCGAGAAACGGCAAAATAAAGCGGAAAAGCTAACACCGCGTTCTAGCAACACACACTTAATCAGGAATTGGACCCAAAATCACATAAGATCCGGCGAAGCGTTGAAAACAGCATGGGCAGACTCAGACTGAGTGATGTGAAGCGCCATCTTATCTTTAATACTTTAATACTTTCTGAATCGGAGCAAGTGCGCATGACAGCAACCAAACTAGCTTTGCGACCTCTGTTTTCTTCCGACAAAGAATAAAAATTATTGAACACATTTTTTATTGATATTGATCACGTGTCTATCGCGATACATATCGTTATTGTTTTATCGCCCAGCCCTAGTAGCAGTCACTAACCACCACAAAAAATAACATCTTCTGTACTTGATATTCAGGAAGCAATCAGTCATGCATAGATTAAACAAGTGACATCAGAGTGAGGAGCTTCATACTTAATACTAATGGTTGTTTACATTGCAAAAAAAAAATTCTTATTATGTCCATTATCAAAAATAAATTTTAAATTAAAATGTCATTAAAACATTGGCTTCAACTTTTGTCTCAAGACTTTTGGCCACCACTGTAGTTTGCACCAGAATAAGGCTCCTCATTCAGAAGAATGTGAGTTTATTTCTACCTGTTACTGGCCTTGCTGTGTGCTTGGTCATAGCCAGGAGAGTAGGTATAATTCTCAATGTCATCATTTAGGGCGGTGCGCTCAGTTATGTTGGGCCAACGAGCAACAGCCATAGAACTGTTCTGTGTTGGAAAGGCCAGACCCAGGCTGGCAAAGTCACTGTGGCTCCTTTGAAAAGACTGGATACCTTTTAGACTGTCAGGCCTTCGCAGGGCTTCTTCTCCCCCATTGTCAGTGTTGACATTGGCCTTCGTTTGAGTTTCCTGTATTTCTCCTAAGCTCATGGAAGATGTGTCCGGTATCTCATCAACTGCATCCTGAGAATCGCAAATCACCTTGGCTGATTCACAGCTGTTTGGGAGCTGCTCCTCTTCACGTTTCACCATTTGTGTGCTATCTATTACATGCTGTGCAGTCAGGAAGGCAGCCTCATCTAGGTCACGTGATCTGAAGGGTGTTTTGCTAGTGGTATGCTGCCCCATACATGCTAAAAAAAAAAAAAAGAAGAAGAAAAGAAGGTGTCCTGTTGTGTGACAGATTCTATTTGTTTACAAATATCACATACACCTTACAAATAAATTTGTTCTGGCATAAATTGTGTTTTCTATAACTACAGTTTTAACATCCATTAATCTCTCCAAAAATTAAACAATATACAAATGTTAAATTAATTTGTGATTGGCAAAATAAACTATTTTAGACAGTTTACACTCTCACATTTTGGTGGTGGAGGTGGCATGATCTTTTTTCCATGTCGGAGCACCGGCCTCTCAAAGTATTTGTGCACACTAGGTATGTAACCCTGTGCGGGGGTCAGTTTTTAAAATTAGAGTGGGGGAAATCGCAACATACCTTTATCGTTAAAACAAATATAACGTTTTAGATGTATTATTTTGTTCCTGTGGTTCTTGGCTAGTTTACCTAGTAATTTAAATTGATTTAATTGACATCTCAGTAAACAGAAATCTAAATAATGTCAGCGCAAATCTAATCACAGTTTAAAAGGAATTCTGTTCTGAATTGTTCTGTAGGTTTACATTTTGTGCCTAACTATTTTCTGACGAACCTCTGTTTCACCAAATAATCCACGACTTTGCATGAATATGTTGGACTTTAGACGACCCCAGGACTCCTATCAATGCCTCAGCGGTTCACACCTATACAGTACACTCAAGATTCCTCACAGGGAATCAGGGAGATATCCAAAAATTAAGCATGGTTCCTGAACCATTTATTAAAATGCAATTTTTATGCACAAAAAGGAAACTATACAGCAAATGTGTCACAGAATATTACGACTGAAATAAAGCGCCTTACATCGAATCACATTTTATGCAGTATTGCAAAGCCAACGTTTTTTACCGAGTATATATATATATATATATATATATATATATACTGTATATATATATATATATGTGTGTGTGTTTGTTGTATTTCTGGGGGATTATGTCTGCATTTTTATTATTAAATCAGTTCATATCAGTGCATGCTTTTATCTGCCTCTTGATCAAACCTCTGCAAGTTAAAGTGCTTATACTGTGTGTCTAATAATATTACCTTCAGGTTGTATATCAGTGAATGGCGATGGTGAGAGCGAGAGACCAGAGCTGCAAGTGAACTTCCCTTCACTGCTGGACTGACGGAGACACATGATGGACTGGACCTTCTCCTGGTACTGCTTACCATCTAAGACATTAATGTCCACATCAATAACATATGAAACAGTAGCCATGTGCTTGCAGGGACTTTCAGCAAATATTTTTGTTTAAGGACTTGAAGAAAGAAAAAAAGTATTAAAAAATCATTTTAGAACCTGATTTACATTAGTGTCATCGGTCATCAATGGTGAAAAAAAACTCTCCCTTCACACTAATAAGCCATATGTGTATACTGTTATTAGAGTCTAAAGCCCTTCCTTTTCCATTATTTACATACAATTTTACACTTACTGTACGCTTGTATAAACTAATTTTCATATTGTTTCTTGCTTTTCAGAATTTCATTTACTTGTTTGTTTTAAATTGTATGTTTTAAGGTTTCTGGCTGTAATGCTCTTAAAAATTACCATTAACCAGTGGTTTTCAGATTATAAATATTTATTGATTCTATAAGTGCTTTGTTTAGGTGCAAAGTTGTATTTATAGTTGCAGGTTTAACTGTTCTCACTATTGACTTTCAGAATTTAAAAAAATTATGTGAGGTACATCTAATTAACGTGTACCGTGGTGTGATTCACCTGATTTACCTTAATGTTATAACTATATCGTACAGTGCTTATTCTAAATTTCACCACCTGTTTGAACCGACAATGTTTTTTTACTAGCTAACAAATTAGCTTCTGTGGACGTCTTTCAAAAAGATGGGTTTCACTAAATACTGGGAAACTGACTATTTGTTCACAAATCCATCCATTTATTGCAGTGGTAATGTCCCTTACCAATATGTAGAAAGAAATAAAAGCTGGATGGTGTGTGGCACACATAGGTGTTGGTAGGTGGGTGCACAGACAGCAGGAAGTTGTAGAGCAAACGCAGCAGGTCAAGGTCAGGGGGTGAACCAAGCACTTCCTGAATAATTTTAATGAAGGACAGACACACTCTTTGGGGAACATTGGCAATGTGCTCATCTTGATTCTCCTGTCATAATGAAAAAATTAAAAGAAAGAGGTAATGAAGGTAAAATTCTTTCAGAAAAGGAAAATGAACTATGCATTTTAAGAGGGTGGGAACTTGCCTGAAGCACTTGACAGGTTAGCAGGAAGCGGTGTACTACTTTGGCTTTAAGCAGCTGTTGAATATTGAATGCCTGGTGAGGATTGTGCTCTCCAATAAGGATCTCTAGAGCAGCCAAAAGTGTCTCCCATACTCCACTCTGGGCAAAACACATGACACACCATACATAATGTGATGTATATCTCTAGGAAATGTATTTCTGTTGTATATAAATAACCATTTTAGCATGTTACCTGGGCTTTGGCCCATATCTTCCAGTCCAGTAATATTTCAGAGAGCAGTCTTAGGTCTTGCACCACAGAGTTGGACTCTGTGTCAACATACCACTGACCATCCTCCTTTACTTTTAAGACAGAGCCACTACAGCAACCATCCAACAAAGTCTACACATAAACATTTATCAAATAAACAAAGGATGTGTTAAAACATACTAGATAACTTATTTTTGATATAACACAAAAAAAAACAGTAAAATCCTTATTGTTTACATATAGTACACTTAGTATAATGCATTTAGTAAACTGCTGAACGCATATACATAAATTATGACAAAGTATGGGAGTTCCATACTTGACTATTATAGACTCATGCACTTTTAAAGACTAAATATATAAAAGATAAGACAAGCCTAAAGGACTCAAAGAAATTTTAATCTAGTTGTATATTATAAGAATTATTATGTAAAGTAAAAGTTGCTCTGACTATATGCAAATAAAAAACTTGTAGAGAAAACATTATAGTTTGACAAAAGTCCTGAAATTATAAATGTTTAATGCATAACACCTTAAGAATGTGATATCCCACACAGCATTTGGTCTTCATGAGGACTTGGTGTATCATGGAGTACCCATGGCAACACTCCATCTCATGCATCCGATGCTGATTGTGCCTAACCAATGACAACAAAACCTGAAGTGCCAAGGCCTGAGTCTTCTCATAATCACTTAGTTCCACTGCCTAAATGAGATAGGCAGAAAGAGGAAAACAGAAAATACTAAAAATTAGAGGTATGATCTCCAACTTTACATAAAAATGGTTACAGAATCACAATCCACCAATGATTCTAAACATTCTAAAAAGATGCTAAAAGATAATAACAAAGGAACTTTGTTTATATGGATGCTCCAATCCACTAGTAGTTGGAATCGGCTGAAAATAACCGTACTTAATTATAATTACTTGTCTTGTAAGCGTGTTTTAGGTAAAACATATTTAATCACATATATTAACATTAACCAAATACTAATCATGTATGTACAAAATCCATTCACATTAATCAAGTAATAAATACAAATCATATAAACTTCTTAACTAAGGTTGCTATTAAAACTTTAAAAACTCAAATGGAATGAACTGTAAGACATAGGGAGCCAGAGAAGCAGGGTGCTTTCTTGCATAAGATCATAGTGAGCATAGCACCTGCACAATAGGAAGACAGATCTGCCTAACCTAGATAAGAAATATATAACCAATGAATTTTGTCAATGAGGTGCTTCTCCAAAAGAGAAGCTACGCTGAAACATAAGTGCCGTGAGGGGAATAACAAATGAATGAGTTTTTGTACAACTATGCTGAGTGGCACTCATTATGTCTTATCTGGTAAAGATGGAAAAAAACATAACTAACTGATTTTAATGGGGAAATTTACTGGAACAAGCAAAATGATAATGGTTACCAAATTTGGCAAAAGGAGGTAACTGGAACAAGCGTAGAAAATATGGCAAAAGGAAGTAACCAGACCAAGTGTAATGTCAAAGTACAGTCGTCAGCCATATGAACATGTCGATACCAATCTGGAAATATTATCACATCTCTTTAAAAGGCGTCAAATTTGCAATATGCATTTTTTGTTCTAAAGCAAAACCATGTGGGTGAACGTCTGCCAAAAACTTTAACACAACAAACTTTATTCGTCACCTAAGAACAATGCACTGTGAATAATTTGAGTATGAAATGTTATCCGTAAAGGCAGTAGCTTTATAATCTACATGAAATAAGAGAATAATCAATGTTGTCAACTATGACAACATTGTTGCCTTGCAAAGTAAAGTTTAAAATTTATAATACTTTCTCAGATCTTAAAACTATAAGTATATACAGATCAAATAAACTACATTTGTGCACTGTAAAAAAGAATACTTATTTTTTACCACAATAAATATACAATACACAATAAATATACAATACACGATAAATACAGTAGAACACTTTAAATAGACGATCCCAAGAAACCCCTACACACCCTGTGAAAAGCACTTGGTGGTCAATATCGGTAGATTCTGATTTCCCTGATTGAAAATCAGTGATGTGCCTCAAAAACCCTGAAAGCACCCCTATTTGTTACAACCTCCACATGTTGTCTTTGTAGTTTAACTGGAACACCAAAAACTACCATAATATCCAATTGTGAAAAACATTATTCTACTGATCTTCTCTTGTCATCTGTTTATGTCTAAAACACAGTATTGGTATTGATGTTTTTTTTTTCTTGTGTAATACATATAATACAGAAAATGTGTGTGCCAAAGAAGCTACTTCTAAAGTTCACGCAACATGGAAGTGCAACATGAAAGTGACCAATCTTGATTCCCTAAAATTTCAAGTTTCTAACTTTTATTAACATTTTTCAACATAATACTGTCTCAATGCAAACAATAATAATTTAAAATTCAAATTATTTCTTTATGAGTATTAATATTAAATTGATGCAAGCTTTTTGAAGCATATCCCTGCAAAAATTGGGCTTAAATAAAAAATTTCCATGGAAAATGAAGAATTTTTTCCCCCAAATTACTAACAACAGTGGGTTGCTTCAAAAAGGGCATCTGCCATAAAACCTGTGCCACGTTGTTGTGCGGATTGATGGTCCGCTGTAGCAACCCCTGGACAAGAGCAGCCAAAAGACTAACAACAAAAACAACTAACAACGGTTTTGATTAAATTCTCCAAATTAGATAAACACCTTTTTTCTACTGTTCAAAGACTTACAACATCACAAACCATCTTCCACTTTACTACTATATCCCAATGTCAAGATTTTTTTGGATTTTTTGCACGACAAAGTCGATACAATCCATAAACATTTGACTACATCTTTTATAACACACTTTGACTGTAGTTGGATTAATAACTTACATACATTGCCGCTTGTTACACTTTCTGATTTTATTTTACTATCAGTTCAACAAATCAGTAATATTATTTCAGCACACCCATCTACTTGTTCCCTTGTTCCTTTTCCCACATTTTTTGTTAAATCATGCCTCTCCACACTTTCTCCAGTCCTCACTACTATAGGTTATTCTTCGTTGTCCACCGGAATTGTTTCATTATCACTTAAAACTGCTTCAGTCCCACCTATAATTAAGAAACCTGGTTTAGATCCCAAAGACTTCAATAATTATCGTCCTATTTCTAATTTACCATTTACTGCCAAAATTCTTGAACGTATTGTTACTGCACAGCTTCAGGATCATCTTCAAAATAACAATTCGTTTGAGCCTTTCCAATCTGGTTTTCACTCTAAACATAGCAGCGAAACAGCCTTAGTTAAAATCACCAATGATCTCCTTTGTGCAGCTGATTCTGGTCTTTTTTCCATTCTCATTCTCCTTGACCTCAGTGCTGCCTTGAAACCATCTCGCACCCAGTATTACTTGAGCGTTTGGCTGGCATTGGGGTCACTGGTACTGCCTTAAAATGGTTTACTTCATATCTCAGGGACAGGAAACAATTTGTAGAAATGAAAAATATCAAGTCATCCTTATCTCCATTACATCATGGAGTTCCTCAAGGCTCAGTGTTAGATCCTCTTTTGTTTATTATTTATATCCTTCCCCTTGGTAATATTTTCCGGCATTTTGGAATTTGCTTTCACTGTTACGCTGATGACATTTAAATGTACATGTCCACAAAACCTAGTATTTCATCATGCTCCACTGCACTTAATGATTGTTTACAGGCCATTACATCTTGAATAACAAATAACAAACTCAAATTAAATGGCAATAAAAGTGAAGTTCTTTTCATTGGTTCCCGTTCTACACTTTCCAAATCCCCACCTATCAGTATAAGCATTAAAGATTGTCTGGTCCCTGTTTCCTCTCAGGTCAAAAGTTTAGGTGTAATACTGGACTCTACTCTTTCTTTTTCCTCACATATTAACAATACAGTTCGCATAGCTTTTTTTCATTTACGCAATATTTCTAGACTCCGACCATCACTCACTTAGCATTCAACTCAAGTTCTTGGTTATGCCCTCGTTACCTCACGTCTCGACTATTGTAATGCCCTTCTTCTCGGTTTACCCCAAAAGCTTCCCCAACGACTTTAAAATGTCCATAACTGTGCTGCAAAAATCATTACTAGCACAAAATCAACTGAACATATTACACCAATTCTCATTCAACTTCACTGGCTCCCAATAACCCAAAAAAATTCAATACAAACTCCTTCTTCCCACCTTTAAGTCACTTCATAACCTTGCCCCCACTTATCTGTCTGATTTGCTTCACCCATACACTTCTTCTCATGCTCTCCGTTCCTCTTCTTCTGGCCTTTTGTCTATTCCTTCAGATAAAATGGTTAAAATGGGAGCCAGGGCCTTTAGTTACTCTGCCCCCAAACTCTGAAACGCACTACCTATTCATATTCGTCAGTTGAATTCTATTAACATTTTTAAATCACAAATTAAAACTTACCTCTTCAAATTTGCTTATTCATTGTAATCTTATTAATTTTTATTTTTTTTTCTCCGTAATTTTTATGTATTGGTGTTTTATCGCATGTGTTTCTGCTGTAAGGTGTCCTTGGGTGTCTTGAAAGGCGCCATCAAATAAAATGTATTATTATTATTATTACCTAATATGTGGCCATAAAGCATAGAAAACTACAGTTTATTCAGCCAAAATTGCTTTTTGTAATTTGACCAATAATTATTAATAACACATTAAAATTCCAGGGCTACCTCAGTGCTTTGCATGAGAGAGGTTTTTAGCACCAATAACATGTTTGTCTCTTAGTGAATGACCAAATTCACTAATGCAAAGAACAACTAAACTTTTTGACCATCTTAACATCTGTGCACCTGCTCATTCATGTAAAATCACATGGTAGCATTGCAATGCATAAAATCCTGTATATACTGTACATGTCAAAATCTTCAGTCGACCAAGGTCCATTCATATCTGCAGAAATTCAAATGTTCTTAAGTCGGAGACTACTTGTATTGTATATTCTGCTGTAGCACACCCAAATCGGAGCAACCAAATGTTTTTTATTTGGAAAATGTGCAATATAAATTAGGTTTTACTTCCCTTTCATTTTGCATTACCCTTAATAAATGTGAAAACCAAACAAATAAATTTAATTTAACAAATTTGACTAAAGTTTCTGCCAGTACACTATAATGGGATGTTTCTGCAGGAATATTAAAAATATATTTCTTAAAAATCCTGATTTTCCTTGTATAATTCACTTGGTATTTTCGCTTGTTAAGGACACTTTTAATTATCAAGTGACAATCAATCTCCCAGGCTAGGGAGCAGAGAAGCATGTTAAACTGACTGTCTGCTAGCAGAGAAATTAGAAAAGACAAAACAAAACAACCAAAAAAAAAAAAAAAGAGGAAAAACATAGCAGCACTCAGCAGGCTTGTTTTAGTAACCTCAAACATATTAGGGTATATAGTATGCACAGCCGCACCTTTGATCTGAAGCTAAAACTGTTAAATTAGATCTCATTGACATTGGCACATGGCATTATGTGACTCCCAATGTGCCACTCACATGACCTGATCACTTAAAGTGTATTTATTAATAAACATAACATATGTACTAAACAACAAAAAAAAAAGTTAAATAACAGAATAAGTTTTAGATTTTTGATTTTTCAAAGCAGGCATATTTTGCTTTGATAACAATTTGGTACACTCTTGGCATTCTCATAGTCAGCCTCATTAGGTAGTCACCTAGACTGCTTTTCCTTCACTCTCAGATCTAACTCATCCCTAACCATCCCAACTGGATTTAAATCAGGTAATTGTGGAGGCCAGGTCATGCAGAACTCCATCACTTTTCTTCTTGGACAAATAGCTCTTAAACATAATGGTGTGTTTGGGATTATTGTTGTATTGGAAAACAAATAATGGTCCAACTATGTGTAAACCAGATGGGATGGCATGTCGCTGCAAAATGCTGTGGTAGCCATGCTGGCTAAATGTGCCTTCAATTTTGATTAAGTCACCAACAAAACACCCCCACACCATGACACCTCCTCCTCCATTTTTCACAGTGGAAACCACACCTTCAGGAACCTTCTGTTTTTCTTCTCTATGTCTAACAAAGACTTTGGAACAGAAGTCTCATCAATTTGACTCATCATTTGTCCATCCAATGTGGTCCTTGGTCCAAGCAAGTCAGTCTAAGAGGGTATGTTTCTGAGACTGGTCATTTTAACAATCATATCTGCAAGAGAGCTTGCTCTTGGTCTTTTTTACTAACAGTTTTTTTCCCCCGGAATTTACACAGAATCAGTTTTTGTAACTGTGGTGAGCAGAAACGCATCTCAGAACACACAAAACATTAAACCTTGCAGATTTTGGGTTTCAACAGCCATATATTTTTACCCATTTTTTTTTTATTAACAAAGAACAGAAATGTAGATATGACTGAAAGTAAGCCTGAGTACATAATGTTCAGAATACAGAATATTGACATCCTACCCAAGTATGATACTGTACTGTATGTGCAAATGTTAATCATAAGCAAGGATAATTACCCGAGCAAAAAGAAAGATGAATGCACCAGTGCCACCAATCTTATGCAGACAGCTGTGGAGTCCAAGGGGCTGTAAAGTCAGCAAACACCTGAGTGACAGAGGCTCCAGCACAGGGCTCTGCAGTTGCTTAGAACTGAAGGGCCTCTGGAGTGGTACAGGAGCCTTTACTTGACCTTTAAGGCGGATCACTGGCTCATATAGGGTGTAGATGGAGGGACTGCTGGGAGTGTAGACAACAGCTAGGTTCTCCTTGGTTTTGAATAAATGCATTTACATAAAGGAAAGAGAAAAAAATAATTAATGTAATTAGAGATTTAAATATATTCACATAGCACCAGTGGATGAATTTTTTAAGCAGTATTTTAATGTTGTTCAATATTAAAGCCAAACACACATACACACTTTTGTCAAGATGGTGCCGGTGAGAATGGCTGCCGTCGCTTAGGGTCCTCCTCGTTTTTGCGTTTTTCTTATGTTTGCCGTGTTATTTTTTAGTTTTTTTGCAACTTGCAACTATGACAGACATTTTCTATGACAGACAAACTCTCCTGGACATTCGACAAAATTCGCAATCTGGACCTTCACAGACCGACCTTTTTGTGAACGGAACATCTCACGATCAGATGCAGACCTTTTTATCTGCCCAGTTTTCGGCAATATTCTGTACCGCTGTTTATATTCCCCCCCACGCCGGCATCACGCGCGCACTGGATAAACTGTTTGATGCTATCGACTGACAGGTAACGTTACACCCGGAGGCTGCTTTCATCTTGGCCAGCGATTTTAATAAAGCCAACATGAATAAAGTTCTGCCAAAGTTTTACCAGCATGTAAACTTTTCAACACGCGGTGAGAACATCTTGACCATGTTTAGACTCCGTACTCACATGCTTACAAAGCCCGCCCTTGACCGGCCTTCGGCAAATCAGATCACTCCTCGGTCCTACTGCTGCCAGCTTATAGGCAGAAGCTGAAACGTGAGCAGCCTATGACACGTTTGGTTCAGCACTGGACTGACCAATCAGACAGCGCCCTGCGTCACTGCTTCGACATCACGGACTGGGAAGTTTTCCGGACTGCCGCTGACAACATCAACACATACGCTGAGTACGTAACTTGATGACTTTATTCACAAATGCATGAATGACGTTGTACCGCGGGTCAATGTACAGATTTACCCTAACCAGAATCCATGGGTTAACGGAAATGTCCGCGCAGCGCTCAGAGCGCGGACTGCAGCCTTTAAATCCGGAGACCCAAGTGAGTACAAATAATCCCAGGATGCACTCAGAAAAGCAATAAAAACTGCCAAGGGACAGTACAGAGAAAAGGTGGAATCCTGTTATAGCAACTCTAAGACCAGGAACATGTGGAGTGGACTGAGGACCATCACAGACTACAAGGGGAAGAGCTGCAGAGTGGGGGAGGTAACTGCTTCTCTACCTGATGTGCTGAACACCCTTTATGCACGCTTTAATAACCACAAGGAGCTTTCACTGGAAGAGGACAGCTGCCCTCTTCAGATATCTCAGGCAGACGTGTGTAAATACTTCAGGAAAGTAAACACATGGAAAGCTCCTGGACCAGACAATACCCCAGGTCTTGTCTTCAAAGCATGCGCCCGCGAGCTAGCGGATGTCTTCACAGACATTTTTAACCTTGTCCTGCATTCAATCTGCTGTCCCAACATGTTTTAGGAGGACCACCATCATCCCTGTCCCTAAGAAAATTAATGTAAGCTGCCCAAATGACTATCGCCAAGTAGCACTCACCTCCATTGCCATGAAGTGCTTTGAGCGCATAGTCAAAGCTCACATCACATCCTTACTCCCTGCTTCACTCGATCCGCTCCAGTTTGCCTATAGGTCTAATAAATCTACTGACAATGCAATAGCAATTGCACTTCACACTGCCCTCTCCCACCTGGACCAGAGGAACACATATGTGCGGATGCTGTTCATTGATTATAGCTCCGCTTTCAACACCATCATACCACCCAGACTGGTCATGAAACTCCGCGACCTGAGCATCAGTTCCTCCCTGTGCAGCTGGATCCTAGACTTCCTGACAGATAGACCTTAGGTGGTTCGGATCAGCAACATTACCTCATTTTCACGAACACTTAGCACCGGTGTCCCTCAGGAATGTGTGCTCAGCCCCTTACTGTACACCCTGTTCACCTACGACTGCACAGCAACACATAGCTCCAACATTATCATCAAATTTGCAGGCGACACCACCATCATCGGCTGATGGAGATGAGTTGGCATACAGGGCAGAGGTGAGAGCCCTGACATCATGGTGCCGCGACAACAACCTGCTGCTCAATGTCAGCAAGACTAAGGAGCTCATCGTGGACTACAGGAGACTGCAGGGTGGAAGCCACACCCCCATCCACATCGAGGGAGCAGAGGTGGAGTCAGCTGCTTCAGATTCCTGGGCATCAATATCAGTGAGGTTCTGAGTTGGTCGCACCACATTGGTGTGATCACTAAAGCGGCAAGACAGCGGCTCTTCTTCCTGCGGCGCCTGAGGAGGATCGGCATGGACCCCAGAATACTCACAAACTTCTATCGATGTACCATCGAGACTATTCTGTCTGGCTGTATCACTACCTGGTATGGCAGCTGTAATGCTTTAGATTGCAAAGCTCTGCAGAGGGTGGTGAGATCAGCAAAGTGCATCACCAGGACTAAATTGCCAGCCATGCAGAACCTCAGCGCTGTAGGTGGAGGACGCAGCGGATCCTTTCTGATCACAGCCACCCCAGCCACAGACTTTTTAACGAGTGATAATGTTTGTGTGTGCATGAGTGTGTGTGTGTGTGTGTGTGTGTTTATCAGTCCAGTCCCTTTTAATTGAGAAGACGGATAGCTTGTGGAAAAAAGCTGTCGCACAGTCTGGATGTGTGTGCCTGAATGCTTCAGTACCTTTTTCCAAAAGGAGTAAAGGAGTGTAAAGTGTGTGTGAGAGGGGTGTGTCCGATCAGCCACAATGCTAGTGGCTTTGCGGATGCAGCGTGTGGTGTAGATGTCCTCAATAGAGGAAAGAGAGACCCCGATGATCTTCTCTGCTGTTCTCACTATCCGCTGTAGGGTCTTGTGGTCCGATATGGCACAATTCCCAATCCAGACAGTGATGCAGCTGCTTAGGATGCTTTCGATAGTTCCTCTATAGAAGGTGGTCAGGATCGGTGGTGGAAGCTGGGCCTTCCTCAGTCTTCTTAGGAAAAAGAGACACTGTTGGGCTGAGCACATAGTCTTGTGGGGCCCCAGTTCTCAGTGCGGTGGTGCTGGAGGTGCAGTTCCTGATTCGTACTGGCTGAGGCCTTCCGGTCAGAAAGTCCAGGATCCAGTTGCAGAGGGAGGTGTTCAGGCCCAACAGGCTCAGCTTCCCGATCAGTTGTTTGGGGATGATAGTGTTGAATGCTGAGCTGAAATCTATGTACAGCATTCAACCGTATGTGTCCTTGTCCAAGTGTGGAAGGGCAAGATGGAGTGTAGTGAAGATGGCGTCGTCCGTTGAGCGGTTAGGACAGTACACAAATTGCAGTGGGTCCAGTAAGGAAGGCAGCAGGGTCTTGAGGTGTCTCATGACGAGTCGCTCGAAGCACTTCATGATAGTGGGTTTAAGTGCAACGGGCCGGTAGTCATTGAAACAGGACACAGAAGACTTCTTGGGCACGGGTACGATGGTGGTGGCCTTGAAGCACGTGGGAACGATTGCGCTGCTCAGAGAGATGTTGAAAATGTTGGTAAAAACATCTGCCAGCTGTTCTGCACATTCTCTGAGCACTCTGCCTGGAATGGGGTCCAGCAGCTTTACGTGGGTTGACTCTTCGTAGAGTTTTCCTCACATTAGCTGTAGTGAGTCACAGCACCTGGTCATTCGGAGGAGGGGTGGTCTTCCTCGCCGCTACGTTGTTCTGCCTGTTGAACCGAGCGAAGAAGTTGTTTAGTGCATCTGGGAGGGAGCCATCACCGTCACAGGCAGGTGATGTCATTCTGTAGTGAGTGATGGCTTGTAACGGGCGTGTGCGCGCTTCGCCTCTCTGATGGGCCGATAAAGTTTGGCCCTTGCTCTTCTAAGCGCCACCTTATCTCCCGCTTTAAAGGCAGAGTCTCAGGTCCTCAGAAGTGCACGCACTTCCGCAGTAATCCACGGTTTCTGGTTGGGTCGTGAAATGATGTTCTTGGAGACAGTGACGTCATCAGTGACCAGCTACATCAACAAGTGCACCGATGACGTCACTGTATCCAAGAACATCATTTCACGACTTTCACATGTACTCCTCCAAGTCAGTGAAGTCGCCGTAAGTTGCAGCCTCCCTAAACATGTTCCAGTCAGTGTTTTTGAAACAGTCCTGAAGAGCAGAGATGGATCCTGCTGGCCAGGTTTACACCTGCTTCAGAACCGATTTTGAACGCCTGACAAGTGGTCTGTATGCTGGAATTAGCATAACAGAGATGTGGTCTGAGTAACCGAGGTGGGGGCGGGGCTCTGCCCGATATGCGCCGGGAATGTTTGTGTAAACAAGATCCAGCGTGTTTTCCCCTCTCGTTGCAAAGTCCACATATTGATGAAATTTAGAAAGCACTGACTTAAGATTTGCATGGTTGAAATCTCCAGCAACAATAAACAGTTCATCCGGGTGTGTATTTTGCAGTTCACTGATCTTTGTATACAGTTCCCATAGCGCTTCCTTAGCATTAGCGCCAGGTGGAATGTACACTGCGATAATAAAAACAGAGGTGAATTCCCATGGTAAATAAAAAGGTCTGCATCTAACAGTCACAAACTCCACCAGCGACGAGCAATAACTAGAAACTAGCACAGAGTCCTTGCACCATTTCGTGTTCATGTAAACACACAAGCCGCCACCGCGAGTCTTACCGCACAGAGCTGCATTTCTGTCGGCGCAAAACAAGGCTAGCCCATCTAGAATAGCGGCGTCCGGGACTCTGTCGCTAAGCCATGTCACCATAAAAACAAAGACACAGCAGTCTCTAACCTCACGCTGTGTAGCCTGCTGGAGTTGGATGTAGTCCAGTTTATTGCCCAGGGACAGGACGTTGGATAAGATGATGGACGGGAGAGACGGCTGGCTAGGGTTTGTTTTTAGACCCCCGCCCACTTGCCACGCTTCCACTTCCTCGCGCACCGCTTCCGATGTCCCCTTCTCCGGCTCCCGGCATCAGGCTACGCTGAGGCTTCGAGGCCTGGTTCACGCAGCAAGCTGAGGTCGAGTAGCTTTTCCCGCAGCTCATCGTGGATGTCGTTAACCTGGTTATTTAGGTAAAAAAGTGTCTTGTGGTTGTATGTACGGACACCAGTCGCAGCGATATCCATACACAGAGTAAAAAAAAAAGCCCTACACACAAAATGTAAACAACGTAGCACCATTTTGGCTCCGGAGCAGGCGCTGCGTGCTACTGCCGCGTCGCCATCTTGGATCCTTATCCAAGGTAGGCAGGCGGTACAGGAGCATTAAGACTTGCACCAGCAGATGCAGAGACAGTTTCTATCCACAAGCCATCAGGCTTCTGAACTGCTGACATTCTGCACACACCAATATACACGCACCATAACTACTGGACTCCTAACAATGTCACTCAAACAATGCCACTTTAAATCCATATGATGGATGACATGGAATTTTATTGTGTCATCATTAAGGGATGGACATGATAGGCAACATTAGTCAGGTAGGGTGAGGCATTCAAATAAGGCACAACTGCCACTAAATATCCCCCACACAATTGCACCCCCAATACCAGCCTGAACTGTGAATAGATGGCAGGTTAGATGCATGCTTTCATGGTGTTTATGCCAAATTCTGACCTTACCATCTGAATACTGTAGCAGAACTTGAAACTCATCAGATAAGGCAACATTTATCCAATATTCTACTGTTCAATTTAGGTGAGCTTATGTGAATTGCAAACCTCAGTTTCCTGTTTTTAGCTGACAAGAATCGCACTGATTGTGGGCTTAAGCTGCTGTAGTCCAGCTTCAAGATTCACAATGCTGTATGGTCAGAGATGCTCTTTGGCAACACACACACACAGATACATTTTATATTGTAAAATGTATGTGTATGTTTTCACACCACACACACACATTTTACATAATATATGCGCTCTTTCACTTTGCCGAGCTTTGATCTAAAGTCAGATGAACGCGCGCATCGATATGAGAGATTTATAAGAGATTTCTCTTTTTCGAAATACAACGAACACAAATTTATACGTGTTAAATAGGCGCCGTATTTGCGGAGCTGTGCGGAACGCACGCCGATGTGAGCTGCTTTATTTTAGTCATACTGTAATATACAGTAGTAACATATTTTTGCTGTATAGTGGACCTTTCTTTGAATGGGGTGTAAAGATTATGAGTGCGTCTGGGAAAACAGCAAACTGACTGGCCAAACAAGCACTAACAACAGCTTAACATTTTTATTATTTAGACCAGCTAATTAAGTTCACTAGCTAACAATTTTATTTGTAGAAAGAATGAACTGTTATATAGCTTCTGTTTGTATCGATTTATTGTTATTATAAAAAAAGTTACATTTAAATACATCAAAATTTAAATTGAAAAATAACTGGGAAAACAGACTTATAGAATAGAACATTAGAATAACTAAAAAATACACTTCTATCGTTGGTATAATATGGTTATAGTATAATATATCGCGGCTGTGTGACGCATCCTGTACTCTGCATTTCAGACTCTTTGGTGGAAGTTGTTGATGTTTATTTTATTTGTTTATTTTTGTTCAGATTAATGGACATGAGTCCTCATCTGTTACATTTTTGGTGACAACAGTTTTTTTTCAGCACACAATTTAATCAATAATATTTTTAAAAAGTTTGATCCGGCATTATAATTCTCCTCTTTAATTTCCTACAGCGCTCAAGCGCACACAAAGTTTGAGAGCGCGGAGGAATTTTGTTTTACTAAATAATATTTATGCAGTATAATCAGGGCCTCTTATTCCTATTTACTTTAGGTTGTTATTCTTTCAGTGTTACGGTGTGTGCTTTGCAATGTCAGGTGTGAATCGGCTGTTCTCAGCTATACATTCGGAGAAACTAAAATGCACCCCTCCCCACTTCGCATGGTTTCAAATTCAAATTTCAAATTCAAATCAAATTCAAATTTTATTTGTCACATACACAAACATACACAGTACGAAATGTAGTGAAATGCATTATACGACTGCCATTGACCCTAAAAGAGAATTAAAGTTTACAAATAAGAAATAAATATGAATAAAAGAAATACGATAGAAATTAAATATAAAAATTAAATTAAACTAGGAAAAATAGAACTAAAAATAAAAAAAGAAATGTGCTAGGAAAAATAGAACTAAAAATAAAAATAGAAATATGATGTACAAAAATAGAAATATACTGTACAAATTGAAATATACTGTACGGTGTGTGCAAATATGCATAGAACAAAGTGTCTTTGTGCAGAGGTTATTAAAGTGTCTTTGTGCACTGGTCGAGGATGTAAACGTAAACATGTAGTGTAGTTGTGAAGGTAGGTGTGCAAAGTTATTAAAGTGTCTTTGTGCAATGGTCCAGGATGTAAACGTACAACATGTAGTGTAGATATGAATGAAGGTGAGCGTGTAATTGTCCATAGTGTTCATGGATGTAAAAAGATTGATAGATTTGATCAATTATGTACACAAGCGGACACGGTTTCAGCACAGTGGAGGATCTTGGATCTTGCTTCAGGCCTCTTCTTAAATTTGTGTAAATTTAAAATCTTCTGGATTCTACATTCTAAAATTTACATTGTTACCGTTTTTAATCCCTGGGATAAGATTTTTCTTATTATAAAATGTGTTCTATTGTTATTAATTACTCTACACTGTTTTTAATAACTCTACAATGTTTTAACTTTTAGATTTTATTAAAAAATAAATAAACAAATAAACTTAAAAAAACCCCAAAAAAATTATTAAATTATTCTATTCGTATTTTCCATTTGTAAAATAGCATTAAAAATCATGCATTGAGCGATTAAAAACAATACAGGGCATGTTATAATAAGGAAACTTTCTATCTCTTCTATTCCAGTGATTAAAAAACGGTAAAAATGTAAATTATGGAATCAGAAGCTCAGTGGCCCGAGCACATAATTATTTAATTATTAATAATTAAAGCTGCTCACATTGCGCGCCTTCACTTCTTGCATTCACTTTTAAAAAATGCAGTGTTTAATCAGCAAGTATATGTCGCCTCTCTTTATGATAGATTTAGTGATAGGTTTATGATAAATTAAGTGTGTCCCAACAACATAGGACAACGCATGTGTGTGAATGGCTGAAATGCGGTTATGGATAAGCCTTTTAGTGAATGTAAAATGTTCGCGTGAACCCGTGGCGCGGGCGTGCGCTCTTTCACTTTGACGACTTTTGATCTAAAGTCAGATGAACGCGCGATGAGAGATTTATAAGAGATTTCTCTTTTCCAGGAATACAACAAACACAATTTTATACGTGTTAAATAAGCGGTCTTTGCGGCGCTGTGCGAAACACACGCCGATGTAAGCCTCCTTATTTCGGTCATGATATACTAACATATTTTTGTAGTGGACCGTGTGCGCACAACCTCTCACAGGCGAGCCCTCTGAATACGCCGTTTTACCAGATGTGGGGCTAAGAAACACCGCACTGGCAGAAGTAGACCAATGATTATGAATGCGTTGGGGAAAACATCAAGGAAACTTACTCTGGCCATTTTAATAATTAATTGATGTGGAGTTTTGGTTCATTTTCTGATGCGCTCAAGTTTACCGAAACCGATATAGAATAGCGCTGTATCCCTGTTCGCTTTCATTATTTTACATCACAACGTTTTGTCCTCATTGTGCGTGCACTCAAATGAAAGTGGAGGCTTATAAAGGCTATGTATCTTGTATAGTTTTATTATATAGTTTTTGCCAATTAATCACAACACCTGTGGCTCACCCACTTCTGATGCACACCGAGAGTTTTCTGGCTACGCGAGTGTCACAGACGATAAAATACAAAGGCTCACTGTGTTAACATTTACTTTGCTTAAATTTGATGGAACTTAGAAACGCCTATATTTAATTTAAATTCTTAATTTGTACTGTAATTTTAGTACTGTGATTGTACACTCGTTTAATGTTTCACTTGTATTTTATAAGGCAATGGTACAGCGCAACGGGGTGCTGGGATGTAAAAATGTAATTTGTTAAAACGTTTTAATTATTTATTAAAGAACATTATAACAGCTTACTGCATTTAATTCTTATAACGCAAAAACACATCAACATCTGCTGATGCAATAGCACATCCTGACAATGTCAGAATTTTTATGGTCATTTAGTTTCGTTTATTTTAGTTAATAAATCTACAAAATGAAAGAACACAAAATATAAGATAACAAAGATAAAAAAGATTTTCTAATTACGTATGATAAAATCTAAAGGCTTATTGTGTTAATGCTTACTTTGCATAAATTCCTCATATAAGATTTAATTTGAATTCTACATTTGGTAAAAGCCAGCAAACACACAAACCCAATTGTCGCCACCGTGAGGCGAGGCGGTAAAAGCAGAATACTGCTTGAGTAACCACTGTGTGTGTGTGTGTGTGTGTATATATATATATATATATATATACAATATATATACAATAGATAGATATATATATATATATATATATATATATATATATATATATATATATATATACACACACACACTTACCTAAAGGATTATTAGGAACCCCGTACTAATACGGTTTTTGCCTCCTTTCGCCCTCAGAACTGCCTTAATTCTATGTGGCATTGATTCAACAAGGTGCTGAAAGCATTCTTTAGAAATGTTGGCCCATATTGATAGGTGGCATCTTGCAGTTAATGGAGATTTGTGGGATGCACATCCAGGGCACGAAGCTCCTGTTCCACCACATCCCAAAGATGCTCTATTGGGTTGGGATCTGGTGACTGTGGGGGCCATTTTAGTACAGTGAACTCATTGTCATGTTCAAGAAACCAATTTGAAATGATTCGAGCTTTGTGACATGGTGCATTATCCTGCTGGAAGTAGCCATCAGAGGATGGGTACATGGTGGTCATAAAGGGATGGACATGGTCAGAAACAATGCTCAGGTAGCCCGTGACATTTAAACGATGCCCAATTGGCACCAAGGGGCATAAAGTGTGCCAAGAAAACATCCCCCACACCATTACACCACCACCAGCCTGCACAGTGGTAACAAGGCATGATGGATCCATGTTTTCATTCTGTTTACGCCAAATTCTGACTCTACCATTTGAATGTCTCAACAGAAATTGAGACTCATCAGACCAGGCAACACTTTTCCAGTCTTCAACTGTCCAATTTTGGTGAGCTCGTGCAAATTGTACCCCCTTTTTCCTATTTGTGGTGGAGATGAGTGATACCTGGTGGGGTCTTCTGCTGTTGTAGCCCATCTGCCTCAAGGTTGTGCGTGTTGTGGCTTAACAAATGCTTTGCTGCATACCTCGATTGTAACAAGTGGTTATTTCAGTCAAAGTTGCTCTTCTATCAACTTGAATCAGTCGGCCCATTCTCCTCTGACCTCTAGCGTCAACAAGGCATTTTCGCCCACAGGACTGCCGCATACTGGATGTTCATTCTTTGGAAACCCTAGAAATGGTTGTGTGTAAAAAATCCCCGTAACTGAACAGATTGCGAAATACTCTGACCGGGCTGTCTGGCACCAACAACCATGCCACGCTCAAAATTGCCTAAATTTCCTTTCTTTCCCATTCTGACATTCAGTTTGGAGTTCAGGAGATTGTCTTGACCAGGACCACACCCCTAAATGCATTGAAGCAACTGCCATGTGATTGGTTGATTAAATAATTGCATTAATGAGAAATTAAACAGGTGTTCCTAATAATCCTTTAGGTGAGTGTAAATATTTATTTATTTATTTATTTATTTATTTATTTATTTTTTGTCAGGCACCCACAAACCTATGGCCACATATTTTCAGCTTTGGTCATGAGCTGTGGGAATTGATCAAAAGAGGTCATGAGCATAAGCAACAGAAATTAGTTTTCTCCACAAGATCATGGGGAATGGAGCTTGACAACACTTAACAGAAAGTAGAGCCACCGCTTCACAAATTAAGATAAGCCATTTGATTTTGTTCGGGCAACTTATAAGGATGCTACTTGGTCAGATCTTAATAAAGCTGCATCAGGAATGTTCCGTTGGATAGAGACCCTGGTGCAAACACAGTACCTGCTGGAGAGATTATTTCTCTCAGTTTGCATAAAAATGCCTAGGAAGGGAGATGGAATCTTAGCTGAAAGTTTAGGCTAACCTTGACAAGCATAAGAAAAAACACATTTTTTTCTCCCTTCAAAATAAAACATTTGAAAAATCTGGTTTAAAACATCTGTGTTTGCCCTCAACTTTAAAGTCATAACTTTACGAGTCACGAATGTGTTATTATGCGGTAATAATTACAAATTAATTCTATTAAGCTTGTGACAAAGTAATTACATCCCTATACAAGAATTTTACTTTTGCTCTTAACTTACAGTAATACATGATGTGTCTATTTCAGAATTTCTCATTAGCAGCTGTCGAATCTGCTCACACTGAAGCCCTTCCTGAGTAATGTACTTGAACAACGTTCCCAGGGGCTTTCCATACTTGCATGGCATAATGGAGGTAAGGTCAGGTCCATTTGTGTAAAGATAAAAGGCCTCTTCAGTGTTTATTCTGGAGCCTTAAAACAGAAAAGCAAGAATTGATGAGCAAAAGAGCAAAATAAGTATGGTGAGCTAAAAAAAAAAGAAAGAAAAAAAGGTAGAAACATTGTCACTTCAGTAAAAATTAAATTTAAGTTATTCACTTAATTTTATAATATATCACATATATTTAACATAACACTCATTCCAGAATTGTTCCAGGGGTACAATTAATTTTTAGCATAGCAGTTAAATATAAGCATATTGCATTTATACCTTTTAACGCCAAACAGTTTGAGGCATCAGTTTTAGTGTTTCAGATGCAATAACTTAAATACTGCAATGACAACCTCCTCACCCCCCCAAAAAAAATACAATTAAACAAGCTAAAATTTAAGATAAAATAAAACTGATGTTCCCATGTATGCAATAAAAGTAGAATTATTGATGACACTGATGATATTGTCACATCAATATAACAGATTAACTGTATAAGTATAGCAAAATCTTAGCTCCACTTGTACAAAGAAAATACTGCTTTAAATTTACAGTAAACTCTGGCTAAGAGATGAGAAAAGAGAGTCATACCATTAAACAGAAGCATGCTGCCCATATCCAAATGAGAATTCAAGGGTTGTGGCAACTCTTCCGAGTTGTTTAGGGAATGGCCCAGCATGCAGAAGGTCTTGTTACTATCAGGTGACAGATTAGACTTTCTTGGGAGGTTGTAGTCAAGTGAGACCTCACATTTTCTGGTAAAAAAGACATTATAGGACACAGATGTTATTGCAGCTTAGTGCCATTTAATGTTGGGTCAATGTTACAGTACATATGTATTTTCCCTGAATTAAATCTAAATTGTCATCAAAAGAATACTGCATTTCTTTCTTTTTCATGTATGTTATTCATAGAGCCAATGTTTACAATAGGGCAGTATAAAAACATAACCGATTGTACTGCATTAAACTTCAGGAGCTTTTTCTGACTGGAAATGTAGAGTATATGCTACAGGGTTGTTCGAGTGTGATGACAGACAATACTCAGGAAAAGCTGCTTTAGAGCATGACTTTTACAAGAAATGAGAATGTAGTTGAATGCAATATTATTATTAGTGTTTTCATGCTACTCTGGTGCAAACAGTGACCCTATAAATGCCACATTAATGAAAAAGAAAGCAATGTAGTACTATTTTGTTAGTTGTTGAATAACAGGCCTGTGGTTTACAGCATAGGTTGGGTTTCTACTCAAACTGAGCTGACTCAACTTGTGTGTTCATTTCCAGGTTTATTAAATTAAGTGCTGGTAAATTAAAAAACTGTGTGTGTCTGTGTGGGCCTAATCTGCATTTCTTTGGACTGTGGGAGTAAATCCATCAAGAACGGGAAGACCATGCAAACTCCATCCACAGTTTGCATAAAGGAATTAAACCTTCAACCCTGGATGCGCAAGGCGACAGTAGTAACCACTGGCACTACCATGCCGCCATTTTGATGCCCATGCCAAAAGAAATTTCTGTAGTTTGACTTTGATGCTCATTATGAAAGTGTGTTTTAAAGCAGAAAAAATACCTAAAATACTACACAGCCCCATACACAACAAACTGTGATGCACAGTTATCTGATACCTTTCTATTGGAACTAAAGTTTTTAGCTATTTGAGTCTTTACTCCCAATATGCGTCAAAGGGCATATATTTCAATAATAAGATAAATGACATTATTTACTTTAATAAATAATAATTAAAAAATAATTATTATTTTGACATTAATGTCATTAATTATCATTTATTAAAATACTAGAAAAATATTGCTTAACTGAACAGATTTTGACTTACTTGATGCCACAAATCCAAAGTGTCAAGCAACCATGGATGTTCTTCTTGCCTTCAGGCTGCTGTGCATAAGTGAGAGCAAGGTGCTGCCACCGACCTGTACTCAATACACCAAATGGAGACTCAGCCTGGGCCAGAAGACCAGCCTTCATTTCATCATTAGGATCAATGCAGATCCTTCGGGCACAAAGTTAGTTTAGATAAAATTACTTATTCATTAGTGCATACATAATTTATAGAAAAGTATAAAATCTACGAATATAAAACATTCTAATAAGCACTAAAATGCATTTGCACCTGAAGGTGCAGGCTCCTGTAGAAATGTCAGCCCACATTTGCAGCATTAGGGTTTTGGACCCAATGGATAAAACATGAAGGAGCTTCTTTTCTCCTTGTTGATCCAGAAGCTGGTCGCCATCACCCCACATCATTTCAGCTGGAAAATACAGCAGACCAGAAAATAATATTCTGCTACAAATAATGATCTAATTTTTTTTTTTTTAAGTACACCCCACTACTGTAAATAGTTAGCAAAGCTATATGGGATACTGTAGTGTATCCTTATTGCATAAGTGTGTGTCATGCCTAAATTGCAAGCAACATTATACACTGAAAAACAGAGAAGTATATGAAATGTTCTGCACCTCTTAAAGTGAAACAAACTATAAGCTATATCATACAATAAATTTAATCAGTGTACAGTATGATATTGCTTACAATTTATTTAATTTTAAATTGGTTTGGTATTTAACAGGTGCAGAACATTTTATATACTACTCAGTTTTAAAATCTAAATGATGTATGTAAATATTTTGTTAAATATTTATAAATGAACCTGGGCATTAATAGCATACAGCAAGAATCTGGTTTATTCCTTTGCAATTTGCTGAAAATATTATTGCTAGTCAGTCATGAAAAGAGCACGAACTGACTTAGTCTTTTTTTAGGGTGTGGGGATAGAACATGACATCATATTTCCAGATACTAATGTACAAATGCACAGTGACGCACAAACGTTTCTGTACTTTGGTAAACGTGATTCAATTATAAGTTTACATGGGTTTCTATTTTAAATGACTTATCCCACAATAGTAAAATCAAACTTCATAAATAAAACTCATAAAAGCATTCAAATAAAACATCTCTGGAAAGCTCTTCTTTACCTTCATGTGTAGGCCTATCCTCTTCGTTGTTCTTTACAGGTCGGATCCAAAGTGTGGCACTAAAGCCGCTAGCCATATGTGGCCAGATGTTCTGCCCAGCCAGAGGCAGGTGGAGAGGAGCAATGTGCCAAGGGGAAGCCTGAAAATGCACGGGATGACTCACACCTTGCTCATTTTCTGAGCCATACTTGCTCCTCCAGAGAGTACCCACTGTTGACCTGGATGCAACCACTCTAACAGGGCTGGTGTTGGGAGCATTGCTGCACAGGAACATGGGAAAAGACAAGTAATGTAGGGGCTCTGATTCTGTGTTAGCCTCCACCATCTGAAGAATGCCATTCAGCAGAATGTCCTAAAGAAAGAGAAAGAAACTTTATAACAAGTCAGTAAAATTATGATGGACTACAAGTTTCAGAGAAACAAAGTGGCAAAATAACCATATGGTTAAAATAAGCAGATGGCATAAAGGAGAACTCTGCCACACACTTTTGTAAATCCTAAAACAATTTGTCTAAACATGAGAAATGAGCAGCATGTGTACTGTATTTGTAGCCTACTTTAGACCTTATTTAGATAAAATATAATATGTAGCACAGCTATCCTGTGCAACAGTAACATTCTGTGTCCTGGCAGAAGCAATTTATCCTGATACAAAAATAACTGAGATATCCGTTTTTACAAGATCCCCATGGCCTGTCAGTCAACAGCATATAAGCATCAATGGTTCACCTCTATATTCATTTATCAAACATATAGATGTTGTGCATGATAAGGTGCATGCATGGTAGTTAAAATAGGAAAATAAATGACAAGTTGGTAATTAAAGATCCAGGTGGACGAAAATCTAAGACACAATTGAAGGGGTGGCACCTATTTATTTATCAGCTGCTGACAGACTGAGATTGGGGGGATTGACGAGCAATTTCAGCCCCGGTACATTTGCTGGCCCTGCATGGAGTCTGGACATTGCCAATAATAGTGTTTCATCATGAAAGTGGGAGCACTGACATGAATCATGGCAGCTTGCTAGCAGAATGGAATGGAATAGCCTTTCAATTATTTTTTACAGAACTCAGACACAGTCTCAGTGTTTAAGTCTAGGCTAAGCCTTTTGTGATTTGTATTCACTTTAAATCGGTCCTTGACTCGGCACAATAGTTCAGAGCTGGAATTCTCTACAGTTTTATAACTGTAATTAATAAACTGGAGTCACATCTTCTGTTATATTGAACTACCAGCAGCCTATCACACAGTATGACTGCAAAACAATTCCTGATATCCATTATCACACAAATGAGGATGGGTTCTCTGTTGGGACTGGTTCCATGTCAGGGAGTTTTTTCTTGCCACTGACGCCCTCGGCTTGCTCATCAGGGATAATCTGACCATTTAGATTAATACACATTCACATTTCATACACATTTCCATAATCTTCTTTTGATTCTGTAAAGCTACTTTGCACCAATTACTAATGTTTAAACCACTACACAAACAAAATTGACTTAATATATACAGAGTTGGTCTCAAGTTATAAATCAGATAAATCTGGTTCATTTTGGTTCATGCTGTGTACATATTTCATTCAAGCCACACCAGAGATCATTCTGAAAACCTATTTAAGTGGTCATGGTTCACTCGCTTGCGACTCGGCTGGCAACCTTCACATTAATTCAAATCAACCACACTAACAGAACTATCGCACCATTGTTTTTAATCGGACCAAATGTGTCAAGTGAAAAACACTGTTGATAAAGTTTTATACTGCAATCATTTAATCTGTTCTGTACACATCCAATACCATCTGGTTTGGAGCAGCCATAAAACAGGACAGGAACAGACGGCAGCAAAAAGTGGCATAAAAAATAACATTGGTGCACCCCTGCACACACCTCATGGTAAACTGAAAGAACCAGGAAATGGGCAGAAAAAAAATCACTACTCCCTTCTGGGAGGCAGAATACTACACAACACTACTGTTTGTATGCGGGATTGCCTGAGTTCTGGTAAGAACCTGTTCCTGCATCTGGCAGTAAACAGTGATTACATGAAATACAGTATGTTATAAAAGCACCAACATGCTTTTTACAAACCTCTTACACCCTACTCTTACAAATACTGTATTGGAAGACCAGTCAGTCATCACTTCATTCATATGTGACACACATTACTCTTATTTGCACACACATCTTGCACTGTATATTCTGCATTGTACAAACAGTCCATAGTACAAAAACAGTATGCGCCATAAGTGCTATTTCATTTTTGCTTTTTTTTTAAATGCAGCATTGTTTATATGTACTGAACACTCTGTTGTAGGGCGGGCCTATAGTGCCTCTAATTACACATCTGCCCCGCAGTGTTCTAATCAACACCCTGGCCAGCTGCACTGTGCAACTCGGAGGGACAGAGTGCCTTACCTCTCAATAGCTTGCAGCCACCAGCAGTCTATAAAAGGCCAGTCGGATGCCAATTCAGTGAGTAGTCTGCCCTGGGTATTGCTCTTGTTTGGAACTCTCTCGTGTTGTTTCAAAATCAGATAGCTCCGATACACATACAAACACGCACACAAAACTATTGTTTTTTATTATTTTTTAACATTGTGCATTAACACTAAAGCCATCCAAACTATACATTTTTAAAAATAAAATTATGTAGTAAAATTGTTTTATCTTAGATTGTCCACAGTAGCTACATTTTAGACCATCACTTTTCTTGTGCATAGGAAGTAAAGAGTAAAGGGTCAATAGCTTATCAGTGATACTACTACAACTTTTGTACAAATCCATATTATGGCAAAAAACAGTTAAGTTAGTTAAGTAAAGGAAAGACAGTCCATTATTACTTTTAGAAATAAAGGTCAGTCACTCAGAAAAATCTCAAGACCTTTGAATTATGATTAAACTGGATCTCATGAAGACTGTCCCAGGAAAATAAGACCAAGAGCAACCTTTGCTGCAGAGGACAAGTTTTAGACTGACCCATCTCAGAGACTGCCATTTTACGAACCCCTCAGATTTGCACCCACAAAAATGCTTATTGAGTATGAGTTCAAGATATTTGGAGTGCAGGAAGCGGTCAAGCGGTCAATTATTTTCAATGATAATCTGACTATTGCACAAAAACACGGACACAATTTAAACTAATTTGAAGTTCTCCATAGTAACATAAGTGTCGCTGCAAATATGAAGTCAGCTCAGTCGATGCCGATAATTATCATTTACAGACCTCCAGGGCCGTATTCTGAATTTCTTAGTGAATTTCCTCTTAAACCTAGTCGTTTCTGTAGACAAAGCGTAAATTGCTGAAGACTTTGATATTCATTTTGAGAATTCAGAAGACCCTCTGCGTAGAGCATTTATGTCCATACTGGACTCAGTAGGAGTAAATCAGTGTGTAGTAGGACCCACTCATAAAGCAGGTCACACTTTAGATTTAATATTATCTTTCGAATTAGGCATAAGAAATTTATTCACAATTCCATTGTCTGAAGTTATATTAGATCACTATCTTGTCTCTATTAAAGTATGTTATAGTATTTCAAATAGCATGGAAGGAGAGCATCCTGAACTATAGAAAAGCTCTTAGTGTGGCTAGATCAACGTATCTCTCCACTCTTATAGAAAATAACAAAAATAATCCTTTTTATTTAATAAAGTAGCCAATTAACTAAAAATAAGACCACTTTAGAAATCTTCACAACAACATAGTGTAATAGTGAGGACTTTATGAACTATTTTAATTATAAAATTGTAAATATCAGGCATAAAATTAAGGCTTTGAAACCGGACAATGCAATTGATGCAGATATTAAACTAACTATGTCAAATCGAAACCTAGAATACTTTACTGAACTAATTTCACTAAGCTCTTCTGCAAATTCATCAACTTGTATATTAGATTCTATACTGACACATTTTCTTAAACAGATAGTACCAGCAAGAACAGAACTCCTGTTGAGAATAATTAATTCCTCACTCAGCATTGGGTATGTTCCAAAATCTTTTAAATTAGCAGTTATTAAACCGATTATTAAGAAACCTGACCTTGACCCCTTTCAGCTGTTTACAGCTGTTACAGGGCAATATCAAACCTCACGTTCTAAAAGATAGTAGCGGAGCAGCTATGCTCATATCTACATAGAAATAGCATACATGAACTGTATTAGTCAGGATTTCGGCCTCATCACAGCACAGAAATAGCACCCGCTAAAGTAGTAAATGACCTCCTATTGGCCTGTGATCAGGGTTGTGTAACTATGCTTGTGTTACTCAACCTCAGTGCATGTCAGCGTTTGACACCATTGATCAAGGGGTATTTTCTTCATAGATTAGAAAATGTAGTAGGAATTAAGGGTACAGCCCTCTCCTGGCTCAGATCCTAGTTGACCGATCGTTATCAGTATGTAGACTAAATGGTGATTATTCTGCATGCTCTCTAGCGGAGTTTGGTGTTCCACAAAGTTCAGTTTTAGGCCCACTGCTTTTTTCCCTATACATGCTTCCTCTAGGCAACATAATCCATAAACATGGTATTAGTTTTCATTGTTATGCTTTATCACCTCTAGGTTGGACTATTGTAATGCCTTATTGTCTGGTTGTTCAACTAGATGCATAAACAAGCTTCAGCTAGTCCAGAATGCAGCAGCGAGAGTTCTCACTAGAACCCGAAGATACGAGCACATCACCCCTGTCTATCTTCACTTCATTGGCTCCCCGTGAAATTTCGCATTGATTTTAAAATACTACTCTTGACATATAAAGCATTAAATGGTCTCGCGCCGCAGCATCTGAGCGAACTGCTAGTGTCTTACGATCCGCCACGCCTACTTCGATCAAAGGATGCAGGCTGCTTGTCAGTACCGCGTATTATGAAAACTACATCTGGGGGCAGAGCTTTTTCTTACAAAGCCCCCAAATTATGGAATAGTCTTCCAAATAAAGTTTGGGACTCAGACACAGTCTCGGTGTTTAAGTCCAGGCTAAAAACCAATTTATTTAATCAAGCATTTTTATAAATAGATTTGTCTTGGGTAAAGGAGCAGATGTAGGGGACTCTGGACGTAGAGTATTATGGTAAACTGGTATGTTTAGATGCTGTCTTCCCCACTCTCATTGATCACTCAGTTTTGTTGACGGTGAGGTGATTGTTTGCTTTACATCTCAGGGAGCCCTCATGTCCGTGTTTCCTTCTAGCTCTCCCCTTTTAGTTATGCTGTTATAGTTAGTCCTGCCGGAGTCTTTTCTCTCTCTCTGTCGAGCTACACATGTCGTTCCTAAGCTGCCAGTGATCCAGACTCCCTCTGCCCTCCCGACCTGTCTGACCCATCCTGGCGTCCTGCTTCTGGTTGGAGATCTCGCCGCAAAATTGCAATTGTCTCCAATAACTACCTGGACTCCATATTTACATCAATTAACATCAACTGTTATAGCTGAACTGCCTGCCACCTAACACACTGTATAAATGCAGATCAATTCCTGCTTTCTGTTTCACCCAAATGAGGATGGGTTCCCTGTTGAGTCTGGTTCCTTTTAAGGTTTCTTCCTATTACAGCGACGATCTGCTCATCTTGATTCATGCACACTTACATTCCATACAGACTTGAATAATTCTTCTGATTGTATAAAGCTGATTTGCGACAATGACAATTGTTTAAAGCGCTATACAAATAAATAAAAATTGAACTGAAATTCAAGCCAGAGTACAGTGTCTTGCACTCATTATGGGTTTGGGTAAAGGACCAGTGATGTTTTTAAGGTGCTCTACCAAGACTGGATTGGGCAGATTTGCCTTGGTAAAATACACATATAAAGTCACATGGTTATCCTGGAAGAACACTTGCTACCTTTTGGTCTGATTTACCACAACTCCTAAATTGAGATTTACCACAATTTTCCTAAAAGACAATGCTCCATGTCACACAATTAAGTTAATCAACATGTGGTTGGAGGATCACCAGATAAAAACTCTGTCATTACCAGACCACTGTCCAGATCAGAACCCCACTGAATACCACTGGAATATAATCAAGGAGAAAATGAATGGTCATAAGCTACCAACTGAAGCATTTTCCCCTCTCTTTTTCCACCAAGAGTGGCATAGAGACACGCACACATTGAGTGCTTCAAGGTGAATCGATGGAGCAGTTTTTAATTCAGAAATGATTTATTCATTTTAAAAACTATTTAGGTAAATGCACGTAACTTTAAACTGACAAAAAAATTATTAAATCCTTAAAGGGATGGCTGGTGCATTACTGCCACCTACTAGTGTGGAGCAGAAGTCTGGAAGAAGAAAAAAAAGAAAGGATTATCATTTTGACATCTAATTAATGACAGGCCATCCAATTAATCATCAAGTTACAGAGAATTTTAATGTTTATCGAAACCTTTAGTAGGTTTTAATACTTTCAAAATTTTCAAAACATTTCAGCTGTAAATTTTCACAGATACAAACAGGGCACAGTTCTACAATCAATCATAGATGCGAACCAATCACTCTAGTAGCTCACGTGTTAAAAAAAGACAGTGCACCATATCTGCAGTGCAGATGACAATATTTACAATTATATACATTATTTTCAGTGGGTATGCGTGTGGGGGTGCGGGAGAAATAAGTCGGCCGCATCAGTTTCAATGAATCAGTCTGAAAGCACAATGATAGAAATTGGCTGTCCTGCAAAGCTGTTCTGATGGTGAATAATCCTAATTTTAAAAAATCCTCAACAAAACAGAGATCACAGTCCAAGAAAGTGGAAAACAGCTCTTAGACAAAATGGCGCCCAGGATTTCCCTCATGACTTAAAGGGGCAGAGACAACACTGTTACATTTCATGTGAGTACATTTCACAGTTTTTGACCACACAATGGCGGTGTGGGAAAAAAGGACAAAGATTTCATCAAGTGGATTGTAGGAATGCTATACATCAGGGGTCTTCAACTAAAATTGCTTGAGGTCCGGTAAATAAATACTCCTCACCAGCTAAGGTCCGGACAACCCAAAACAGACACTGATGCTTTAGGTGTATCCAATACATGTATTTTCGTATGTATAAACAGACCAATTTACATCCTTCACAAATTGGATCTCATTTTAATGCTGTTCTGTTCTGTCCTTTATGTTGCTTTGGTACAAAATAATTTAATTAAACCAGTAACAATGTTTGACAAAAATATGATGAAGGAAACCATGCCTTCATCTCTAAATCTGAACAGAACATAAATTATTTTAAGCATTAACAACTTAAAAGAAAAAAACTAATTAAAAATTAACAACTCCTTTACTATTTCCCCATCTGTAAAGGGTTTGTTATGTTTTCCTAAAATCCCCTGTACTCTCAGTGAACATTCATAAGCTCATTGCTGGGTGGTGAGTGTGTGAGAGAGGACCTGTGTAGATCGCTCATACTGCACTTTAAGCTCATTTATTTTCCTCGCCCGTACCTCAGACTGCTGGGGGTAAGTTTCTTCAAAGTGTCAATGTTTAGCTTCGTAATGGCGTTTAATGTTTCCACTTTTGACAACCGCAACAGAGTCCGAGCAAATAACACACACAAGCCTTGTAGAGCTTGATGAAGGAAGAATGAATGCATATTTTCCCACCCATTTATCGTGAAAAACTCTCCAAATCAACTTTTCAAATTTTTTAACGTGACATTTATTTATTTATTTATTGCGCTAATCTGTCTGTGCGCTGCTCTCACTTTCTGCTCTCTTCAAGGCACGCATGACTGCACATCTGAACGTGACGGTTGGCGCGGTAACTGTAGTAGCAAGCTGTGGCGCCGTAGGACCCAAATGGCTCTACTGAGCTGACCCTCACGTGCCCGATATACATTTTCTTTCATTAGAAAATAGCGTTTGCTATATATATATATTTTTTTTTTATACTAAGTCAAAAGGCTTCGTGGTCCGGATGGACGCATCTCGCGGTCCGGATTCGGACCGGGGTCCGCCAGTTGGCGACCGCTGCTATACATTGTATATTTGTGTCAAAAGTGTATAAGACTCACTTTGTTGGACTTAGGAATTCTTTTTTTAATCCCTTTCAGATTTTGTTTAAAGTTTGCCCTCTTTGAAAGAAATTAAGGGTCTATAATTTTTATCATGGATTTTTTGTAAAGGATAGACACAGAATATCAACCAAAAATCTGGAAAAAGCACATTAAACAAAGGTTCTAAATTGATTTGCATTTTAATGCAATAATTAATCAGTATTAGATCCCCAAGCAAAACATGACCTAATACTTGGTAAAGAAGTAAAGGTAAGATGTTTCTTGTAGTTGGTTACCAGGTTTGTACAGATGTGGCTATTAGTAATTGCTCATTTACTGCTTTCAAATTGGATTGTTAAAGATGCTTATAGATACGTAGGTTACATTATAAAATGATCTGAAATTACAAACGCCATGTAATGTAAAATATTTATAAAACAGTTACAAACATTAACATACGAGTGGACAAGTGTAAAGCAAACACAACTATTAATTTATTGTGTATATATAACTTTATTCAGTTGTTTAAGTTATGTGAAAAATAACGTGCCTACCGGCATATTATTTTCTGTTTAAATTTAAAGATGCCTGTGCGTGCAAAAAGACAAAGTAAACAAAAAATTGTGTGTAATAATTTAGCCTAAAACAACATTCTTTCCAATGCTAAAGCAAGCATGATTTTTATTTTGTTTTACAAAAGATCTTTCATGGTGAATGTGTGTATATATGCGCATTAAATTATGGTTATAATAATGAAATAATATTACCTAAATCGTAATAAAAAGTTTGTTATATAGTTTTTGTAATGTCCTAACAGGGACAAAACAATAAAAGACATGGCAATGCCCCGGTTTAAATTGTCTTAAAATTTATTTTAATTTCTGACAGTAGGCTAGTGTTAACTATGTGAATGTTGTGATTCGTGAATATATCAAAAACATCATATCTGCATTAAAATGTAAGAACATGTGAACATTGAGCACCATCAGAAGACAAATTAAGAAGCATAAAAAATGTAATATTTTCAAGTAAATATTCTTATATAAAGAATATTAATTGTCGCATGAATCCAAAGGAATCTCCAGGTTTTTTTTTTTTATCAATGTTAATAATAGTCATTTACAATAAAATAGTCATCATGCTTTTTTGCTGCTCGCGTCCAACATTAAATAATTATTTGATCCACTATTTGACCACGAATAGCTGGAATATTGTAAATTTATGACAGAAATAAAGCTGCTCATCAGCGTGCGCTTTCACTTAGTAAAAAAGCAGTGTTTATTTACCAAGTATACAGTGAAACCTTGGATTGCGTTCCGAAAGTGTTCCGCAAGACGAGCAAAGATTTTTTATAAATTTTGACTTGAAAATTGAGCTTGGTTTACGAGTACCAAGTATCATGTATCACGCATGAGTTTCGTTTTGACGCCGAGGGTCACGTGATCACAACTGAGCCAATGTTTTTTCCCTTTCGTGCGCTGCAGAATTGTGGGTAATCTCCCTTGCTGGGTCTTAGTGCGTGTATCTTACTGGTATAATCAACATCCGTGCACGCGTTTACTGTTTAGTACAACACTGTGACCACGTGTTTGCGCGTGTGTTTCTTATAACACACTTGTGCGCGTGTGTAAAGCAAAAAAAAGTCTCATTAGAGAGGTTAAAATTTCATTTTCTCCCTCTCTGTTTCAACCCGTCATGTTTGTGCGCGCACATTATTTGACACTGTGCCGCTTCACACAAGCGCACACACTTTCTTTCTCGCCTTTACACCGCCCTTCACACCCCATCTCTGCTTCACACACACACAGACACAGACACACTCTGCTCTACACAGAAACACTGCTCTTTCGCAATTCTTTTCAAAGGTAGGGTTCAGGTTCATTTGTTTGTTTGTTTTACTTTACAGCAGCGATTGTTAGTATGCGCTCACACAAGTCTCATTAGCGATGTTCCTTGCTAATTTTTCTAACAAAACAGTCTTTCTGTACATGTGTGTGAGAAATACAAATAAGAGAAGAGAAAGGTTTACTGTGTAAAATAAGAAGGGGGAGACATGAGGGGCTAAAAATTTGAGTCTTATGAATTATGCTTGCAATCCGAGGTTCCACTGTATATGTTATTTTACTGATTTTACATTTGTCTACTTTGCAAAAGTTGCCGCTCTTTGTGATCCAAGTATATTATGACTGATCCCCCAGAAATGCAACAAAACACAAATATATACTCAGTGAACCCTTTTTATGTGTAGAATCTGAACGTATAGGTGTGAACAGCTAAGACATCAATAGGAGTCCTGGGTATGCCAAGTGTCACCTGAGCCAGATGTCAAAAGGTTCATAAAGGTTAACATTTATGAAAAGTTGTGGATTATTCACTAAAACAGAGGCTTTGCTGAAAAAAGTTAGGCACAACAGTTCCTTTACCCCAAACAAGTTTTTTCTGAGTGTAATAATTTAGTTGTTTTACTATGGATACGCTCCCAAGACTTTCATGAACTCTGCATTCAAAACAATCTGTCAGGTTTGTTTAATCTCCAGAAAAAACATAATACAACTGTATTACTGTATACAACTGTCCATAAATAAAAAGAAATATATCTTTTCATAAATAAAAAGAAATTTTGAGGCCAGTACACAAAATATATTTTACGTAAATATTAGTTTAAAACAAAAAAGATGATGTGCTAAGCTTCAGTTCATTGTGGACAAAAGGTCTATGAAGGAAACTGAGATCAGTTTTCAGTATTTTAACAAATAGTCAGTTATATAGTTAAGCCTATATCTGTCACATATACATTACAGCACAGTGGAATTCCTTCTTGGCTTATTTCAGGCTAACTGGGGTCAGAACGCAGGCATGATCTCCCGATCAGTAACTCGGTGCCTTAACCCTCTGAGCCACCACTCAGAAAATGTATGAATTGCATTTAAAAAGTATCAAATCCAACTATGAAGTCTGATTTAAGTGCTTTAAGAGATTCCATTTCTTAAGATGCGCATTCTTAACGGACACATCTGTACACACCTCAGAATTTTGGTCCAGTTTTCTTTATAGCTTACTAAATTCTTATGGTTTCTTGCCTGTCGTTTGCCAACTTAAAGTTTTAGCTCCCTCCATAAATTTTCAAAAGGATTAAGATCTGGAGAGAAGGCCGCTCCAAGACACTCCAAGATCTTTGTTGCCTTGGCAGTATGTTTTAAGTCATTGTCATGCTGGAAGACCCATTCACAACCCAACTTAAGGAGGTTCTCATTAAAAATTTTTACAATACATTGCCCCATCCATTGGCCCCTCAATGTGGCTAATCAGCCTGTACTGTACCTTTAGCAGAGATAAAGCCCCAAATTATGATGTTTCTACCTCCTTATCCAATGAGGTGAAATATTGCATGGAGCTCCAGACTAAAGGCGATTGTTGATTATTTTGTATTTTTTCAATTTGCAGCTAATCGCTCCAACATTTGTCGCCTTCTCACCAAGCATCTTGCTGATGGTCATGTAGCCCATTCCAGCCTTGTGCAGGTCTACAATCTTGTCCCTGATGTCCTTTGATAGCGTTTTGGTCTTGCCCATGAGAGTGGGGTTTGAATGAAAGATTTAATGGACAATATTTGTCTATGGACAAATAGCTTTATACCACATAACAATGTGTTGTTAAGAGCACAATCTTAAAGAGGTCCTATTATGCTTTTTTAAATATGATCTTTCATGCAGTGTGTCATGTAGCTGTATGTGAACATAAACTATCTGCACTATCTGTGACGCTAACAGTGCAAGATAAATGAACTTTTTGTCTATAAAAAGAGTCAGCTCACATTCGCCTAAACGAGTCGTTAGCAAATCTATTTTTACTCTGTTACGGATTCATGTCACTCCGTAACATATTTGCATAATGTCCGCCCACGTTCTACGTCGCGAACAACTTGCCCGCCTATGTTCTACGTCACGAACAACTTGCCCGCCATCATACAATTAACGTTACCACACTCTTGTTTATGTGACCGAGCATTCATGCCAGGTTCGTTTAAACACTTTGCAATAGAAAAAAACAATAAAAATGAGAGCACACAAAATCCTTTTTAACTGACCATCAAAATTCTTTTGATTGTGTAAGGGCTGCTTTGTGATGATGTAAATCGTTAAAAGCGCTATACAAATAAAATTGAATTCATTCTCCACCATTCACCAAAACTGAATTTAACACTTGCGAAGTGGCAAGACGCATGCGCACTTCGCGTGTGTGGATGCATTTTTCCCCCCTGAGCTTGCCGTAGCTTCTATAGCTTCTACGGCAAGCCCCAAGGGGGAAAATGCATCCAAACACGCGAAGTGCGCATGCGCCTTGCCCTTTCCCTGACCTGCCTTCAAAAGAACAGCCGGTAAAGAGTGGGGGCAGGAGTATTAATGGTGTACCAGCGTTGCCATTATTTGTTTGGACAAGAGAAGGAGAGATTGCTGTGCATCATTTTCTTTTGAAGATTTTTTAACCAGATTATCTTTGACGACATATTCCCTGGACTTCTCACCCTCCGTCATCGGCCTCTCGGACTTCATTAACCCCGCTGAGACTGAACCATACTCGGTATACTCGGATATACAGAGATCTTGGAGTTTCTTGGAGTGGCCTACTCTCCAGATCTTAATCCTTTTGAAAATTTATGGAGGGAGCGAAAAAAAAGTACGCAAACCACAGTCATTTACGAATAAAAGTGTTTTTTGACCTTGAATACATGTAAACATGTTTTAAGAGACTCTTAGCAATAGTAGCAACCTTTAAAATGGCATAATGGGGCACTTTAAATTAATCTGGGTACCACATGAACACAAAACTGTGTCTGTGGGAGCCAAAATTATTGTTGGTTGGTAGGGGGATCAAATACCTATTTTACTCACTGTAATGCAACTCAATTTATAACATTTATATGTTTATTTGGGGGAATTTTTAATTTTCTGTCTCTATCCTTATCAGAATAAACATCTATCCTAAAATAAACATATGACAAAAATTTATAGACCCTACATTTCTTTTTAAGTGGGCAAATCTACAGGGGATCAAATTATTCTCTCCACTGTAGCTGTTTGAAAGTAATCAGACAGTAAGCTTATAACCAAAATAAAACTAAAAACAAATTGTTTACCTATACTACTACTATTGTGTCCCTACTCTACTGTCCAGATTTTTTTGGGCCTAACTGTATACTCTATGTGCACATATGTTTATTTAGTCAAACATTTTTGTAAATAAATCTGCCTTAGGTAAACTCATGGATGTAGAGTATTATTGTGAACTGGTATGTTTAGATGTTTTCTTCCCCACTCTCATTGATCACTCAGGTTTGATGACGGTGGTGTGACTGGTTGATTTACATCTCATCAGATTAGCTTAATTGTAGTGTAAGAATTAATGTAACAAGGCAAACTAAATTATGATATAGATTTTGGGTATCGTAACAGACCAACTGTTTGTGTAATTTTTTTTTTTTTTATAGTGCAACATTTCTTTTGTCAATTTCTTTTGCAGGTAGCCTTATAACTTCTTCCAGACTGAAGAGCTACATCAAGGGTCATAGCTAGTCTTTTCCTTTTAGAATCATGTAAGCACACAACTGATTGTTCCAAAATTTTTTGGAGGTAGTCACACTTCTTGATGATGATCCTGTGTATTTCAGTAGTAACTATACTATATAATACTCCATTATGTACTATTTGCAAAATGCACATTCATGACATCAGCACTATTAAATTTACAAACTACAAATCTCACACACACATATTCTGCACATCTGGGCCATTACAATCGCCACCAAATCTGGCCCACATTGAGGGACATCAGCAACCGGGACTTTTTGGAGGTCTTAACATGCTCAAAAGGCACACATGTTGCGTGGTGGCCCTCATTGTGGCTCAGGCACAGATGCTTGGGCCCGTTCATTGTAGCTAGTTTTTTTCTAAACATTCAGGGCCATCTTAGAATGCTCAAAAACACATGGAAACACACATCCCGCACAGACACATCCCACACACACACACTACACATCCCGCACACACACACAGACTACACATCCCGCACACACACACAGACTACACATCCCGCACACACACACACACACTACACATACTGCACACACACTACACATACTGCACACACACAAACACACACTACACATACTGCACACACACACTACACATACTGCACACACACACACACACACACACACACACACACACACACACTACACATCCCGCACACACACACACTACACATCCCGCACACACACACACTACACATCCCGCACACACACACACACACTACACATCCCGTACACACAACACATCCCGCACACACAACACATCCCACACACACACACACACACTACACATCCCGCACACACAAACAAACACACACTACACATCCCGCACACTACACATCCCGCACACAGACACATTACACATCCCGTGCCCACTACACATCCCGCGCCCACACACACACACTACACATCCCGCACACACAAACACACTACACATCCTGCACACAGACACATCCCGCACATACACACACTACACATCCCGCGCCCACACACACACTACACATCCCGCGCTCACACACACTACACATCCCGCACGCACAAACAACACACACTACACATCCTGCACGCACAAACAAACGCACACAGACACATCCCGCGCCCACACACACACACACTACACATCCTGCACACAGACACATCCCGCACACACACACTACACATCCCGCGCCCACACACACACACTACACATCCCGCACCCACACACACACTACACATCCCGCGCCCAACACATCCCGCGCCCAACACATCCCGCACCCAACACATCCCGCACCCAACACATCCCGCACCCAACACATCCCACATCCAACACATCCCACATCCACACACTACACACACACACACACTACACACACAGCCTATGCGCACACCCTATGCGCACACCCTATGCGCACACCCTATGCGCACACCCTATGCGCACACACTACACATCCTACCCACATACTACACATCCTACCCACACATACTACACAAGTTTTATATACTCAAGTTAGTAAGTACGCTTAAATAAAAGTTGAGTCTTGTCAAGGCTATGTAGTCTTATATAGTTTTATTATATAGTTTTTGCACATTAATCTGAGGCCTCATCTGTTACATTTTTAAGGACAATAGTTTTTTTTAGCCTGTCACAGCGCCCAAACCAATATCGCTCCTCACTCACTAGTTAGGCGTCCTCCCCTTCAGATATGTAAAGGAGCGGGGCTGCGGAACTAGGCACGGCTGGTGAGCTATCCTTGCTAATGATCCCGGGCTTGCACCCCACGCTATAAAATACTCGGGGTCTGTTGGGTTACAGTGGATTTTACTAAGCGAAAATGCGACGTGCGCACAACAACGCGGAATTTCGGCATGCAAGCTGGGCAAATGGAACGTGCCCCAAGGACTTCAAAAAAGCGAGAGCTGGGAGGGGCCGGTTCAGTCATCTGCAGAGAGCAGAGTCAGCACGAGTGGATGGAGACAGAAGCTGCTGTCCTCGCGGGCCCCCGCTGCGCACCAGCCTGTGCCCGCATGCCAATGGGGCACTGCCAACCAAACCTGCACGTGCACATTCCTTTCTTTCCATCCTCACTTCTTTATTAACCCTTTCCTTCCCATTTTTTTCCCGTAAGACCTCAACTTGAGTCCGTGCTTCATAGTGCTTCCGAGCACTTAGGGTCGAACCCGTTACACGGCCCAAATATAGTCAACTCTATCTCTGAGGCTCTGAGATCTGAGGCTCTTCTAAAGACTATCAGTGATTAGGGCTCTTTTTAAATTTGTGTTAATTTAATCTTTTGGATTCTAGATTCTAAAGTTGACAATGTTACGTTTTTAATCCTTGGAATGGAAGAAATTGAGATTTTCCCTATGATAGTGTTGGGAACTTTTTCAGAGACCAGGGGACATTGGGAAATCATTCAAGCAGAAGTTACTCTTTATTGAGAACTCGCCCAGCGTCGCTGTAGTCATCCAAGTCTGACTAAAAACTCTTTACACTTTTGAAAACTCTTACTTTACAAGAGGGAGGGATACAAAGAGGTGGAGACAATCTAAACAAAGCATGGTGTAATACAGGAATCAGCCTGGTAACGGAAGTTTCCCAGCCCTGATCTCATCAGCATAACAGTGGCTTTTAAATGCATAGGTGCTAATCTAATCAGCCTGACAGTATCACCCAAACCTTTACATTATCACAGAGACAAAGGCACAGTCTGGCCTTGAGATTAGCATTCACATTGACTTTGGGACCCTACCCAGTGGTCAGGAAGTACATAAAGACAAAAGGTTAATGTCTCTGACACCTGGGATACCAGACTTGATCTTCTTAGAATGTCACCAACTTTACCTTAAAATGTTAAACCCAATGTACATAACTTGTTCAGTTTATATATTATTATGTTGGAAGCTAGATTTAACATTTTATAAATTTGTAATCCTACAATAGTATAAATTGCATTGTTTTTGATCACTCTATAAACAATAGTAGAGTGATTAAAAACAATGCAGTTTATGCTATTGTAGGATTCTTTGGTATTTTTATAAAAAAAAAATTTAATAAACGGGTATGGGGCTTTCTTGGTTTATTAATCCTCGTGCCCGGGGGAGGCTTGTTACTGAATGATTTACTCTGACAGAGCCATAAGAACAGTGGGAGCTGGAACACCTAAAACAGATGCAGGATTATTTTTATAATCTAAATAAAAATGCTTCTCTAAACGTGGGCTATAGTTATTTATTTACAATATTTGTTAATTTCAGACTCAATGACCGACCGCCTTGTTGCGCCATCTTGTCTCCTTTTATGCTTCCTGGTTGGCGACCGCATTACTTTCGGGTCCTAGTGCCGGTACCAGGCCGAGTGTGCATGACAACTACAATGTTTTACTTGCTTTTATCTGCTACTAAGTGCAGCTCTAAAG